>NC_041383.1:772556314-772644228 GCF_002162155.2 Triticum dicoccoides | reverse complement strand
GGTACTAAAGGCCAACTTTGGCCAGGCGAAGAGGCGGGAAGACGAGGCCTTTAGTACCGGTTGGAGCCACCAACCGGTACTAAAGGGTGGTCTTTAGTACCGGTTGGTGGCTCCAACCGGTACTAAAGGCCTCGCGCTGCCACCCCAAAGTTTAGTCCCACCTCGCCGGGCGAAGGGCAGCCGCACTGGTTCATAAACCCAGCCGCGGCTACCACTTCGAACTCCTCTATATAGCAGGCTTGTGGGCCTAAACTCTGTGCGCTGCCCTATGAGTCTGTTGGGCCTTTAAGGCCTGTAATTACACACCTGTGGCCTATCAGGCCCACAGGGCAGCGCCCCAATTTTTTTATAGTTTTTTCTTTTCTGCTTTATTTTCTTCTATTTATTTTTGCGTAGTTTTTTGTATAGTTTTTTCTTTTCTGTTATATTTATTTTCTTGTATTTATTTGTGAGTAGTTTTTCATCTAGTTTGCCAAAATTCAACATTTTCAGAGTTCATTTTGTAGTGATTTTCAATTTCACGGTCATTTTGTAAACGATTGAAAAATAGCAAATATAATTTTTTTTTCTTTTCTGCTTTATTTTTTCTTCTATTTATTTCTGAGTAGTTTTTTCTTTTCTGCTATATTTATTTTCTTCTATTTATTTCTGAGTAGTTTTTTATATAGTTTTTTTTCTTTTCAGCTATAGTTTTTCTTCTTTTCTGCTATTTTTTCTTTTCTGCAAAACTTGATGGTCAAAGTCTGGAGTTATAACTTAAAAAAAAGTAATGTCGACGTGCAATTAGTTTTTGCCATAACAGAAGAAGTCCGGAGTTATAATAAGTACTAAAAATAAAAAAGAGGTGCAATGCTCGTTAATTTGCTTCAAGCCTTTCAGAATAGTGTAAACTGCACTGCGCATAGCTCCGTGCAGTCTACTGTATTCCTGAAGGCTTGAAGCTAAGCAACGTGAGCATTGAGCCTCTTCTTCATCGTCTCTGCACTCAGGGCTTATAAACCGCTCCTAGTCCCTCTCACTTCGCGAGGTGGGACTAAAAAACAGCTTACGTCTGGTTCATCCATGAACCGGTACTAAAGGTGCTCGTGGGGCCCCAGCCTTACCTGACACAACCTCATTAGTACCGGTTCGTGGTACGAACCGGCACTAAATGGTGATGGTGGGGCCATAGCCTGACCGGAGGCTGACACAACCTCTTTAGTACCGGTTCGTGGCATGAACCGGTACTAAAGGTTCGCCACGAACCGGTGCTATTGATCGCCGCCACGAACCGGCACTAGTGTACACATTAGTGCCGGCTGAAATTCCAACCGGCACTATTGTGCTTCACATTTGACCCTTCGCCACGACCCGGTACTAAAGGGGGTGCGCTGGCGCAGGTGCGGTGCGACAAGTTTAGTCCCACCTCGCTAGCCGAGGGGCGACCGCACTGGTTTATAAACCCTCTTGCGGTCGCTCTCTCGAGCTCCTCTCCAAAGCAGGCCTACTGGGCCTACGTGTTCTTTGCTGCCCTGTGGGCCCACTTGGCCTTTGCGGGCCTGCATCCTGGCCCAACAACAGGTTGGGTTTCTAGTCGTATGCAGGTTGCTCTGGCCTAGTAGGCGGGCTTTTTTTATATTTTTTTTGCTTTATTTATTTTTGTGTATTTAGAGTTTCTTTGTGAATATTTTTGCTTTAGGTACAAAAAATTACAAACTTTCTGTTAGTGCCCGTAGTTTTCAAATTTGAATAGTTTAAATTTTGAATTATTTGAAATTAGTGTGAATCACTAGTTTGTGAATAACTTAACTTTAAAAATCAGTAAAGGCATGAAAGAATTTGTTTGCACATAAAATTTCTTCGCGTTTCAAATGCCAAAACACATAACTACCCTAACTATTACAGAGATTCCCCTCTGGGTGTGAAACACAGAAGCAAGTGATGATAGTGAAGCCGATCACATCCCAGATCTTTGGGTGTGAAACTTTTTCTTCGCGTGTGTCCCTTTGCGCCGTAACCATGGAAAATCTTCATCATTTAACGGGATGGTCGGGTCAATATTCACTGTGAATGGAGCAATTTCATCAAACTTTTCATAATCTTCTGACTTGTCTGTCTTGTCATCCACTCCCACGATGTTTCTCTTCCCAGAAAGAACTATGTGCCGCTTTGGCTCATCGTACGATGCATTCGCTTCCTTATCTTTTCTTTTTCTTGGCTTGGTAGACATGTCCTTCACATAGAAAACCTGTGCCACATCATTGGCTAGGACGAATGGTTCGTCTGCATACGCAAGATTGTTGAGATCCACTATTGTCATTCCGTACTGCGGGTCTTCCGTTACCCCGCCTCGTGTCATATTGACCCATTTGCACCGAAACAAAGGGACCTTTAAACCACGTCGATAGTCAAGTTCCCATATGTCCTGTATATAACCATAATATGTTTCCTTTCCCGTCTTGGTTTCTGCATCAAAGCGGATACCACTGTTTTGGTTGGTGCTCTTCTTATCTTGGGCGATCGTGTAAAATGTATTACCATTTATCTCGTACCCTTTGAAAGTCATTATATTCGAAGATGGTAACTGGGACAGCAAGTACAGGTCATCTTCAATAGAGGTGTCATGCATGGTACGTGTCTGCAACCAGCTGGCGAAACTCCTGGTTTGTTCATGTGTAATCCAGTCATCAGACCGCTCCGGGTGTTTGGAGCGTAGCAAATTCTTGTGTTCATCCATATACGGAGCCACCAAGGCGGAATTCTATAGAACTGTGTAGTGTGCTTCAGTGAGAGAATGTCCGTCCATACATATTATTTGTTCCCCTCCTAGCGTGCCTTTTCCATTCAGTCTACCCTTATGCCGCGATTCAGGAACACCAATTGGCTTAAGGTCAGGAATAAAGTCAATAAAAAACTCAATGACCTCCTCATTTTGATGGCCCTTGGAGATGCTTCCTTCTGGCCTAGCACGGTTATGAACATATTTCTTTAAGACTCCCATGAACCTCTCAAAGGGGAACATATTGTGTAGAAATACAGGACCCAAAACGTTAATCTCTTCGCATAGGTGAACTAGGACGTGCGTCATGATGTTGAAGAAGGATGGTGGGAACACCAACTCAAAACTGACAAGACATTGCACCAAATCATTCTGTAACCTTGGTATGATTTCTGGATTGATTACCTTCTGAGAGATTGCATTGAGAAATGCACATAGCTTCACAATGGCTAATCGAACGTTTTCCGGTAGAAGCCCCCTCAATGCAACCGGAAGCAGTTGCGTCATAATCACGTGGCAGTCATGAGACTTTAGGTTCTGGAACTTTTTCTCTGCCATGTTTATTATTCCCTTTATATTCGACGAGAAGCCAGACGGTACCTTAATACTGAGCAAGCATTCAAAGAAGATTTCCTTCTCTTCTTTGGTAAGAGCTTAGCTTGCATGACCCTGATGTATGCCGTCTTCTTCGTGCATACGTTGCTGGTCCTCCCGTGCCTCAGGTGTATCTTTTGTCTTCCCATACATGCCCAAGAAGCCAAGTAGGGTCACGCAAAGATTCTTTGTCACGTGCATCACGTCAATTGCGGAGCGAACCTCTAGGTCTTTCCAATATGGCAGGTCCCAAAATATAGATTTCTTCTTCCACATGGGTGCGCGTCCGTCAGCGTCCTTCAGAACAGGTTGTCCACCAGGACCCTTTCCAAATATCACCTTCAAATCCTTGACCATATCATGTACATCAGCACCAGTACGGTGGCGAGGCTTCATCCGGTGATCCGCCTCACTTTTGAAATGCTTGCCTTTCTTTCTTACGGGATGCCTGCTCGGAAGAAATCGACGATGTCCCAGGTACACATTCTTCTTACAACTATTCAAATATATACTGTCGGTATCATCCAAACAGTGCGTGCATCCGCGGTATCCCTTGTTTGTCTGTCCTGAAAGGTTACTGAGAGCAGGCCAATCATTGATGGTCATGAACAGCAACGCCTTTAGGTCAAATTCTTCCCCCATGTGCTCATCCCACGCACGTACACCTGTTCCATTCCACAGTTGTAAGAGTTCTTCAACTAATGGCCTTAGGTACACATCAATGTTGTTGCCGGGTTGCTTAGGGCCTTGGATGAGCACTGACATCATAATGAACTTCCGCTTCATGCACAACCAAGGAGGAAGGTTATACAAACATAGAGTCACAAGCTAGGTGCTATGGTTGCTGCTCTGCTCCCCAAAAGGATTAATGCCATCTGCGCTTAGACCAAACCATACGCTCCTTGCATCATCTGCAAACTCCTTCCCGTACTTTCTTTCGATTTTTCTCCACTGCGACCCGTCAACGGGTACTCTCAACTTTCCGTCTTTCTTATGGTCTTCTCTGTGCCATCGCATCGCCTTGGCATGCTCTTTGTTTTGGAACAAACGTTTCAACCGTGGTATTATAGGAGAATACCACATCACCTTGGCAGGAATCTTCTTCCTGGGGCGCTCGCCCTCGACATCACCATGCTCATCGCGGCTGATCTTATAGCGCAATGCACCACATACCGGGCAAGCGTTCAAATCCTTGTACTCACCATGGTAGAGGATGCAATCATTAGGGCATGCATGTATCTTATGCACCTCTAACCCTAGAGGGCAGACAACCTTCTTTGCTTCGTACGTACTCTCGGGAAATTCATTGTCCTTTGGAAGCATATCCTTTATCATTACCAACAACTTTCCAAACCCTTGTCAGATACACCATTCTCTGCCTTCCATTGCAGCAATTCCAGTGTGGTGCCTAGCTTTTTCTTGTCACCTACGCAATTCGGGTACAACAATTTTTTGTGATCCTCTAACATGCGCTGCAACTTCTTCTTCTCCAAATCACTTGCGCAGTTTCTCTTTGCATCGGCAATGGCCTGACCTAGATCATCAACGGGCTCATCTGATGCCTCTTCTTCAGCTTCTTCCCGCATTGCCGGCTCATCTTCTTCCCGCATTACCGGCTCAGCGGCTTCCCCCATTGTTGTATCATTGTATTCAGGGAACCCATGGCCAGGATAGCTGTCGTCGTCCTCTTCTTCTTCATTGTCTTCCATCATAACCCCTCTTTCTCCGTGCTTGGTCCAAACATTATAGTGGGGCATGAAACCGGACTCAAACAGGTGGACGTGTATGGTTCTTGACGTAGAGTAATTGCGACCATTCTTACAGCCAGCACATGGACAAGGCATAAAACCATCCGCCCGCTTGTTTGCCTGAGCCACAAGCAGAAAAGTATGAACAGGGGAGAGCATCGGTCATCGTACATCCATTGCCGACTCATCTTCATTACACAACACCGAATAGACCAAATTAATACAAGTTCATACATAAAGTTCATACAACACTTAAATGCAACAAACAAATAACTCTCTAGCTAAAGCATTTAAATGCAACAACAAATGCGATCAAGATCGCAACTAAGGTAACAATTGATCCAACAACATGATGATACCAAGCCTCACTATCGATGGCATATTTTCTAATCTTTCTAATCTTCAAGCGCATTTTCTCCATCTTGATCTTGTGATCATCGACGACATCGGCAACATGCAACTCCAATTCCATCTTCTCCCCCTCAATTCTTTTCAATTTTTCTTTCAAGTACTCGTTTTCTCTTTCAACTAAATTTAACCTCTCGACAATAGGGTCGGTTGGAATTTCCGGTTCACATACCTCCTAGATAAAAATATCTATGTCAACTTGATGGGCATAATTTGTCATAAACACGAAATGCAACAAATAGTTTTAAAAGAGAATATACCACATCCGAATCATAACAAGGACGAGGGCCGACGGGGACGGATATCAAAACCATGGCACTATGTATAACAAACAATGTACGAGTAAGATAATTATTATACGAGTAACTATATATCCAAATCACACAAACATCAATTTTTTATATAAAATTTCATGAACAAGAGGCTCACCACAAGGTGGTGCCGGCGACGGGACGGTGCGGGCGATCGACGGTGGTTAAGACGGAGATTTAGAAGGCACTAAGTAAACCACACCTACATATGCAAACTAAGTGTTATTTTGACCTCAAATTGCATATAAATCAAATACTACCACATATAATTCCTCCCAAATTACTAAAACCCACAATTAATCACTATATAAACCAATGCAAGAGCTAATCTAGCAATGAGAGATGAAAGGACAAAGTTGCTAACCTTGGTGATCATTTGAATGGATGAGGGCCTGCAAATCTTGACAAATTTGGGGCAAATTTTGTGATGAACTCGAGAGGAAGAAGGGAAGAACAGAGGAGAGGGAGAGGGGAAAGGGGGAAGAACAGAGTGCGGGTGGACGAAGGGTTTATATAGGACGACCTTTAGTACCGGTTCGTGCCACGAACCGGTACTAAAGGTGCTGGAAGGGCCCCACTCTGACAACATCCTGCCACCACTTTCTTTAGTACTGGTTCGTGGCACGAACCAATGCTAAAGGTTTGCCATGAACCGGTACTAAAGAGCTCCTCCCGCCTAGCCGTTGGAACCGGCACTAATGGACACATTAGTGCCGGTTCTGTTACAAACCGGGACTAATGTGTGTCACATTTGACCCTTTTTCTACTAGTGGAAGCAAGAGAGTTTAATTCTTTCTACAAAAGATATGCCCACGCTCTAACAAATATAAGTGAAGAAAAAGAGCATTCTACAAATGGCGGTTTTCTATGTGAAGAGAAATAGGCAATCCAAACTTCAAATGATATAAGTGAAGCACATGAAGCATTCTATAAAGCCATACTCAAAAGATTTAAGTGAAGTGCAATGAGCATTCTATAAATCAACCAAGGACTATCTCATACCAGCATGGTGCATAAAAGAAAAGTGAAAACTAAATGCAAAAGACGCTCCAAGACTGCACATATCGCATGAACGAAACGAATTCAAAAACATACCGATACTTGTTGAAGAAAGAGGGGATGCCTTCCGGGGCATCCCCAAGCTTAGATGCTTGAGTATCCTTGAATATTTACTTGGGGTGCCTCGGGCATCCCCAAGCTTGAGCTCTTGCCTCTCTTCCTTTTCCTCATATCGAGACATCCTCGATTAGATACTACATCCACACAAAACTTCAACAGAAAACTCGGTAAGATCCGTTAGTATAATAAAGCAAATCACCATTCTAAGTACTGTTTCAAACCAATTCGTATTTTGTTTTTGCATTGTGTCTACTGTAATATAACTTTTTCATGGCTTAATCCACTAATATAAATTGATAGATTCATCAAAACAAGCAAACCATGCATCAAAAATAGAATCTGTCAAAAACAGAACAGTCTGTAGAAATCTGAACATCCACCATACTTCTGGTACCCCAAAAATTCTACCAAAATTAGGAAAACTAAACAAGTTGTACATCAAGACAGTGCAAAAGGAATAAGAACTATTTGAAATTTTAGTTAAAAATGTAAAATCACGCACTACAGCCAAAGTTTCTGTCCCGCAGCGTACAAACCAACAAGCATTGTAAACATCCTAAAGGCAAACCTTGACACATTATTTTTATAATACAATGGAATTATACAAGGGGATAATTATTTTTGATGAAAAGTGTCTGTAATCAAGATTCACAAAGTTTCCGTGAGCATGAACAAAGTTCAAGGAGCTCTCCCACTTCAACAATGCTTGTCTTTCTCACTTTCACTTTCCTTTTTGAAAAGTTTTTAGGTTCCCCTCTTTATTTTTTTTGTTTTTAAACTATATGAAAGCACTCAACAGAAATAAATGACTCTTTAAAACTTCCGGGTTGTCTCCCTGGCAGCGCTTTCTTTAAAGCCATTAAGCTAGGCATATAGTGCTCAAGTAAATCATCCACCCGGATCCCAAGGTATATCAAAGCCAATTTTAATTAACAATGATTTGTAATTTAGTAGTGAGCACAAAGTAACATATATCATGCAACAACGAAGTCTAACTCTCTTCCTATGCATCGGCATGTCATAAAAGAACAATTCATGCACACCAAGTAAAGGCCAATGCATAGTATAAACAGTTTCTTGCAATTCTATCATATTGGAAACATAAAGAGGCGGAGATGTAGTTCCTCTCTCATAATAATTGCAAGTAGGAGCAGCAAGCACATGCATATTATATCTATCAAAATCATCATGTGCAATGGTAAAAGGCAACCCATCAATATAATCCTTAATAAGCACAAACTTCTCCGATATAATGTAGTTTGGAGAATTCAAAAAGATAATAGGACTATCATGCGTGGGTGCAATAGCAACAATTTCATGTTTAACATAAGGAACTATAGCAAGTTCATCTCCATAAGCATAATTCATATAGGCATCTTGGCCACAAGCATAGCAAGCATCATCAAAAAGGGATATTTCAAACAAATTCAAGGGATCATAGCAATCATCATAGCAATCATCCTTCGGTAAGCACGAAGGGGAATTAAATAATGTATGAGTTGGAGGGTTACTCTCATTAGAAGGTGGGAACGGGTAGCTAATCCGCTCTTCCTCCTTTTGTTCTTCGCTCTCCTCATCATCTTTTTCATCCAATGAGCTCACTGTTTCATCAATTTCTTCTTCCATAGCTTCCTGCAAAATATTAATCTCTTCTTGGACAGCGGAGACTTTCTCCATAAATGCATTAATATAGTAATTGTATTCATAATTTTCATAGCAATATCTAAGTATAGCAAGATTTTCAGGCCTATAAACACCATCATCATCAAAAGCTTCATACTTTTCAAACAAGGATTCAATTTCATAAGCAGCCTTAAAAGCAACAAATTCTTCTATTTGTTTAACATCATAGTAATCATATATACCATTAGCATAAGAAGCTAAGGTTTCATTATCATTAAATTTGCATGAAAAGGGAAGGTGTGGAGCCTTCATCCTAGAGCAACAAGTAATATCATATCTCAAGCATAGATCCCGGGCATACCAACCCAACATCATAAATTGATCCCATAATAGTTTCCCTTTTTGTGATGAGCGATAATCCCTAAAGTATTCACGTTGATCCAACATGTCTCCCATTATAAAGTTGAATGGGGTTTTCTCAGGATTATCAAAGTAGTACATAATATCTTTCACATAATGAGAATCGAGGGTTTTAGGAGTTACCCCATCTCCATGAGTAGCAAGTACACATAATTTTTTTGGTATTTCATGTTCCATATCCATAACTAACGATAGAGAACAACTAAGAACAACAAATAAAAATTACTTAGTGATAAAGCAAACAAGCACACACGAGAATATTCACCCCACGCTATGACTCCCCGGCAACGGCGCCAGAAAAAGGTCTTGATAACCCGCAAGTATATGGGATAGTTGTAGCCTCTTTCGATAAGTAAGAGTGTCGAACCCAACGAGGAGCTAAAGGTAGAACAAATACTCTCTCAAGTCCTATCGGCCACTGATACGACTCTACGCACGCTTGACGTTCGCTTTACCTAGAACAAGTATGAAACTAGAGGTAATTTGTAGGTGTTGTTGGATAGCTTTGCAAAATCGTAAAGAACACGTAAATAAAAGCTAGGGGTTGTTTAGGTAAAGATGCAACAAAGTAAATATAGCGAGTGTGGAGAAGTGGTGGTAGGAGTTGTGAAATTGTCCCTAAGCAATTGACTACGTTACTAGACCGATAATCACTATTGCAATTCTATTTAAGGGAGAGACATAAGCTAACATACTTTCTCTACTTGGATCATATGCACTTATGATTGGAACTTTAGCAAGCAGTCCACAACTACTAACGTTCATTAAGGTAAAACCCAACCATAGCACTAAAGCATCAAGTCCCCTTTATCCCATACGCAACAATCCCCTTACTCGGGTTTGTGTTTCAGTCACTCACGCAACCCACTATAAGCGAATCATGAACGCATTGCAACACCCTACGGCGGGAATCCCTCACGCTTGCGCGACACGGAGGGCACCATAGGACAGCACCGATAATAAAACATGCAACTCAAACAGATCATAGCAATTCATCAATCATCGATAGGACAATAGAAATCTACTCACACATCATAGGATGGCAACACATCATTGGAAAATAATATGAAGCATAAGGCACCATGTTCAAGTAGAGGGTACAGCGAGTTGCGGGAGAGTGGACCACTGGATATAGATGGGGGAAGGTGATGGAGATGTTGGTGAAGATGGCGGAGGTGTTGGTGTAGATCGTGGTGATGATGATGGCCCCCGGCAGCGTTCCGATGCCATCGGAAGCAAGGGGGAGAGAGCCCCCCTTCTTCTTCTTCTTCCTTGACCTCCTCCCTAGATGGGAGAAGGGTTTCCCCTCTGGTCCTTGGCTCCCATGGCTTGGGAGGGGCGAGAGCCCCTCCGAGATTGGATCTATCTCTTTGTTTCTGCGTTCTCAGATTCTACCCCTTCACCGTTTCTTTTATATCTGGAGATCCGTAACTCCGATTGGGGTGAATCTTTTGCCCAGATTTTTCTCGTAAAATTAGCTTTCTTGCGGCAAAAGAAGAGCGTCAACCGACTGACGGGTGTCCCACGAGAGTCCAGGGCACGCCCAGGTGGGAGGACGCACCCCCCCTGTCTCGTGGCCACCCCGGACACCGTTTCGCGTTGATTCTTCCTCCAGAAAATCTCAAATATTCCAAAATAATTCTCCGTCCGTTTTTATCCCGTTTGGATTCCATTTGATATTGGGTTTCTGTGAAACATAAAACATGCAATAAACAGGAACTGGCACTGGGCACTGGATCAATATGTTAGTCCCAAAAATAGTATAAAAAGTTGCCAAAAGTATATGAAAGTTGAATAATATTGGCATGGAACAATCAAAAATTATAGATACGACGGAGACGTATCACGCGTCGTCAGCAGGTGTGATTGTCCACGAAGGCAGCGGTGGCGTTGGAGGAATCCCCCATCGACCATCTATGAACGGAGCGAGCAAATGAGGCGTCGAGGAGGAGCTACTTGAACTGGAGTCGTCACCCAAGATGCTCGTACCTTCTTTGTTGCCGCTTCTATAGCCTGGTCAGAGCTTCACGATCTAGCGCGTGGCCATAGGCTAATCAACTCTTAGTCTCCTGTGATAGGCAATCCGTTTGCTGGAGCACGAAGGGTGAGGGAGAACACCAGGGGACGAAGCTATATGCGAGCGCGGGAACTGAAGCGGCTATTGTTGGGGAACGCAGTATTTCAAAAAATTTACCTACGATCACGCGAGATATATCTATGTGATGCATAGCAATGAGAGGGAGAGTGTGTCCACGTATCCTCGTAGACCGAAAGCGGAAGCGTTAAGTAACGCGGTTGATGTAGTCGAACGTCTTCGCGATCCAACCGATCAAGTACCAAACGCACGGCACCTCCGCGATCTGCACACGTTCAGCTCGGTGACGTCCCTCGTACTCTTGATCGAGCTGAGGCCGAGGGAGAGTTTCGTCAGCATGACGACGAGATGACGGTGTTGATGAAGTTACCGACGCAGGGCTTCACCTAAGCAGTACAACGATATGACCGAGGTGGAAATCTGTGGAGGGGGCACCGCACACGGCTAAGACAACTGTCAACTTGTGTGTCAATGGGGTGCCCCCTCCCCCGTATATAAAGGAGTAGGTTTCCCCCCTCCCCCCAAGCCCAATCTGAATTATAAAGATGCTCTACAGGTTTCCCCCCTTTCCTAGTTATATTGTGACGTTTGATATTGTGACGTTTGATAGCACACAAAGATAATCACACAAAGATAAAGATGCCCAACGTACTCTTGAATTATATTGTGACGTTTGATATATAATTGATGTTGTGACGTTTGATAGCACACAAAGATATCCTTTATAATTGATATTGTGACGTTTGATAGCACACAAAGATAAAGATGCTCTAAAGGAGGGGGGAAACCTGTAGAGCATCTTTATAATCACCCAGTTATATTGTGACGTTTGATAGCACACAAAGTGTTCTTCCGGTATTCGGGAGTTGCATAATCTCATAGTCATAGGGACATATATAAGTCATGAAGAAAACAATAGCAACAAACTAAACGATCATCGGGCTAAGCTGACGGATGGGTCTTGTCAATCACATCATTCACTAATGATGTGATCCCGTTAATCAAATGACAACTCATGTGTATAGCTAGGAAACTTAACCATCTTTGATTAACGAGCTAGTCAAGTAGAGGCATACTAGTGACACACTATTTGTCTATGTATTCACACATGTACTAAGTTTCCGGTTAATACAAATCTAGCATGAATAATAAACATTTATCATGATATAAGGAAATATAAATAACAACTTTATTATTGCCTCTAGGGCATATTTCCTTCAGCTATAGGTTGGGGAAAACGTACACCTCCATTAGTCGCCGCACATGAGTGGCGCATATCGCTCGCGGTGAATGCTCCCTGGAACTGAAAATTCATTGCCTCCTTTAGTGCTTCAACTGTAGCGAGTTAGTTTCACCCCTCCGCTTCATCGAATAGTTGAGCGATGCTTCGCCTCTACCTTCATCGGCGTGCGCGTCGGGAGGCTCAAACCAACACGGCCGCATGGTCTCTGCCCGCACCATTAACCGTGCGAACCGCATCACCAACACTCGCCTCTGACCAGCAACTGCTCGACTCACTTTTTTTCCTTGAGATAAGCGGTCGACTGTCTCTACTCCTCTCGACGAAGCAAGTTCCTCTTCTGCTCCAAACGAGCTGCACCACATAACGCTACATGGGAGGAGAGAGCGTGTGCGCTCGACGATTTTTTCTCGCCCTTCCAAAGTTGTGACAGACGGGAAAGAGATTATGACAAAGTGAAGGCCCATTAGGCCCAGTTAACATGAGATCATGGATTTTGTTACGGGAGAAGCGACCCAGCCCATGTAGCCAGATTTGCACAGCAGAGGAAGGTTGGACGAGATTAGAGGGAAATCCAACCGCCAGAAATGCCCACAACTCGACATCTGACGGCCAGAAACAATAATGGCATGAGAGGGCTCCAATAGTGCTCAGTTATAATATATTCAAATGCGGAAACCTATACATGCAATCAACAATCACTTCCAATAACGTTTAAGTAGAAAAAACATCATTTCAACACAATAAACAATATATTGTGGCTAGGTTAGCGATTTCTTTTGGCTCTTTGGGCCAAAGGGGTGGGATTGGTGGAAATTTGGGTGGGTATGATCGAGAGTTAGCTAGATCTACCAATTTTAGGACCAAAATGTAAGGCACTCACAAGTAAGGTCGGTAATGGGTATGGGTAATGATATCCCATCCCCATCCCCATCTTATGCGTTGGGTAAGATATTGGACCCACCAGCTTCCCCATGGGCAAAAAACCCCGATACATCCCTGTCTCCTAATAGAGTAATTACCCATGGGGACGCGGGTAACGGTTAACCATTGCCAGCTTGAGTCCACATATAGGATACGTCACTCGCGCAGATACATCTATGTACATACCCATACACGTGGTTTTTTTCTCTCTTCCTTTTTAATCTTCAAAAATCTGGGTCGCTGAGATTCAAACTCCCAACCTCTAGGTTTACTTTAAGTTATAGTAACCAACTGGGACATGTCATTTGTTGCGCCCACTTGCTTTCTTTTTTGTTTCTTATGTGGCAAATATAACTTTATGAACTTTTAGACTAGGTTCTTTCATGTTTTTTTAAACCAGGTTTTGTTATGTTTTATTCTTGTTTTTATGTTTTATTTTTTCTGCTTTTTCAAATGCGTGAACTTTTTTAAATTAAAAAAATCAAATTTGTGAATCTTTTTAAATTTCTTGGACTTTTTTAGTGAATTTTATCAAAAAACTGCAGAAAACTCAAATCCATGAGCCTTTCTTTCACAACTCATCGTCTTTTTTCAAATCCGCGAACACTTGGGCCAACCCAACAGGCGCCCAACGAGAGAGATGTCTTCGCCTAGCTGGGCCAAGGCCTAAGCGCTTTTCTTCTATTTTTTCGATTTTTCTTTTGTTTTAATTCATTTTTCTCCCTTTTAAGCTTCATTATTCTTTTCAAAACATGTTAAAAAATGTGAAAAATTGTTTTGGTGCACTAAAAAATGTTCTTGATTTAAAATATTGTTTAGAATGTTAAAAATGCTCTGAAATTTTGAAACATGCTCCTATATTCGATTTGTTTTATTAAAAAATTTAAGAAATGTTTGCGTTTCAAAAATAATTGATACATTTCTAAATTACATGGTTTGCTTTTCATCAATTGTTCAAATTTTTTTAACCGTTTTGGAAAAAAGTGTTCAAGTTTGTAGTAACATTTTCATGCTCAATTTGAAAGTTCAAAATTGTTTACAAATTTCAAGAAATGGTTAGGATATAAGAGAATGTTCATATTAATTGATAATAAAGAAAACTACAAAATAGCAAAAACATTCAAATTAGGAAAAAAACATGCTCACGGATGCACCCGTCTGACCTAGTCTATAATACGTCTCCAACGTATCGATAATTTATGAAGTATTCATGTCATGTTTACTATTATTTTATATTATCTTGGTATGATTTGATTAGAATTAACCCGGACTGACGCTGTTTTCAGCAAAACTACCGTGGTGTTGTTTTTGTGCAGCAATAAAAATTCTCGGAATGCGCTGAAAATCAATGGAGAATTTTTCTGGAAAATATAAAAATACTGAAACAAAAATCTACCGGAGGGGAGTCCCGGGGGCCCGACGAGGGTGGGGGGGCACTCCCACCCCCCTGGGCGCGCCCCTGTGCCTCGTGGACTACCCGTGGGGCCACCTGACTTGTTCTCGATGCCAACCTCTCCTATAAATACAGAACCTCCAGAAATTAACCTAGATCGGAAGTTCTGCCGCCGCAAGCCTCTATAGCCACGAGAAATCAATCTAGGCCCTCTCTCGCATCCTACCGGAGGGGGCCATCATCACCAGAGGCCATGGAGGAGGATCCCGAAGGGGCCATCATCGCCATGAAGGCCAAGGACCAGAGGGAGAACCTCTCCCCATCCAGGGGGAGGCCATGGAGGAGGAAGCACAAGGGGGAGAACCTCTTCTCCTCTCTCTCGGTGGCGCCGGAATGCCATCGGGAGGGGAATCATCGCCGCGGTGACCGTCTTCATCAACATCACCATCATCATCACCATCCTCATCTATTTTACGTGGTCCACTCTCCCGCACTCCGCTGTAATCCCTACTTGAACATGGTGCTTTATGATCCAATGATGTGTTGCCATCCTATGATGTTTTGAGTAGATATCCTTTGTCTTTGGGTTGATTGATGACCTAGATTGGTATGAGTTGTATGTTTTATTTTCGTGCTGTCCTATGGTGCCCCCGTGTCGCGCAAGCGTGAGGGATTCCCGCTGTAGGGTGTTGCAATATGTCCATGGTTTACTTATTGTCTGTGTTGATTGAGTGACAGAAGCATAAACACGGATAAGTGGGTCACGACGTATGGGATAAAGGGGACTTGATGCTTTAATGTTATGGTTGGGTTTTACCTTAATGATCTTTAGTAGTTGCGGATGCTTGCTAGAGTTCCAATCATAAGTGCATATGATCCAAGACTAGAAAGTATGTTAGCTTATACACGTTCCTCATATGAAATGTGATTACCGATCTTGTGCCTAGGACAATTCCGCACACCGACCCATCATTATTCCGCACTCACTATTTATAATATTTAGTAATATATTCTAACTTTATGATAACATCACCTACTTTTATATTTTAGCTCTCCGATATCATGCAAAGTTATCCTCTTCATACCCACAACGTAGTTTCATTTCTCGTATCTAGTTGGAAGCAAACGTTCGGTGCACGTAGAGTCGTATCAGTGGCAGATAGGACTTGAGAGAATATTGATCTTACCTTTAGCTCCTTGTGGGTTTGACACTCCATACTTATCACTTCCACCTTTGGAAATTGCTATGATGATTCCCTGCACTTGGGGATTATCAGCCTATCACACTTCTCTTGTCTAGTGGTTTGTTTTACTATTGTTAAATGACCCTAACTTTTTGCAGTAGCTTGGCTCAAACTTATGAGGCATCCATGGCGGGTTTGAAAGACTGCCGACCCCCCACCCCAATTCGGATTGGGCTTGAGGGAGGGCGCCCTCCACCTGGCTGCCTCCTCTTTTCTTCCACTAAGGCCCAATAAGGCCCATTGACTCCCCGGGGGGTTCCGGTAACCTCCCGGTACTCCGAAAAATGCCCGAACTCATCTGAAACCATTCTGGTGTCCAAACATAGCCTTCCAATATATCGATCTTTATGTCTCGACCATTTCGAGACTCCTCGTCATGTCCGTGATCACATCCGGGACTCCGAACATCCTTCGGTACATCAAAACTCATAAACTCATAATACCGATCGTCATCGAACGTTAAGCGTGCGGACCCTACGGTTCGAGAAATATGTAGACATGACCGAGACTCATCTCCGGTCAATAACCAATAGCAGAACCTGGATGCTCATATTGGCTCCCACATATTCTACGAAGATCTTTATCGGTCAAACCGCATAACAACATAAGTTGTTCCCTTTGTCATCGGTATGTTACTTGCCCGAGATTCGATCATCGGTATCTCAATACCTAGTTCAATCTCGTTACCGGCAAGTCACTTTACTTGTTCCGTAATGCATAATCCCGCAACTAACTCATTAGTTACATTGCTTGCAAGGCTCATAGTGATGTGCATTACCAAGAGGGCCCAGAGATACCTCTCCGACAATCGGAGTGGCAAATTGATACGTCTCCAACGTATCTACTTTTCCAAACACGTTTGCCCTTGTTTTGGACTCTAACTTGCATGATTTGAATGAAACTAACCCGGAATAACACTATTTTCAGTAGAACTGCCATGATGTTGTTTATTGTGCAGAAAACAAAAGTTCTCGGAATGACCTGAAAATCCACGGAGATAAGTTTTGGAAAATATAAAAAATACTGGCGAAAGAATCAAGGCTAGGGGGCCCACACCTTGTCCACGAGGGTGGGGGCGCACCCTCCCCCTGGGCGCGCCCCCTGTCTCGTGGGTCCCCTGATGCTCCACTGACCTCAACTCCAACTCCATATATTCCATTTCATGGAGAAAAAAATCAGAGAGAAAGTTTCATCGCGTTTTACGATACAGAGCTGCCGCCAAGCCCTAATCTCTCTCGGGAGGGCTGATCTGGAGTCCGTTCGGGGCTCCGAAGAGGGGGATTCGTCGCCGTCGTCATCATCAACCATCCTCCATCACCAATTTCATGATGCTCACCGCCGTGCGTGAGTAATTCCATCGTAGGCTTGTTGGACGGTGATGGGTTGGATGAGATTTACCATGTAATCAAGTTAGTTTTGCTAGGGTTTGATCCCTAGTATCCACTATGTTCTGAGATTGATGTTGCTATGACTTTGCTATGCTTAATGCTTGTCACTAGGGACCGAGTGCCATGATTTCAGATCTGAACCTATTATGTTTTCATGAATATATGTGTGTTCTTGATCCTATCTTGCAAGTCTATAGTCACCTACTATGTGTTATGATCTGACAACCCCGAAGTGACAATAATCTGGATACTTCTCGGTGATGACCGTAGTTTGAGGACTTCATATTCACTATGTGTAATGCTTTGTTCCGGTTCTCTATTAAAAGGAGGCCTTAATATCCCTTAGTTTCCACTAGGACCCTGCTGCCACGGGAGGGTAGGACAAAAGATGTCATGCCAGTTCTTTTCCATAAGCACGTATGACTATATTCGGAATACATGCCTACATTACATTGATGAACTGGAGCTAGTTCTGTGTCACCCTATGTTATAGCTATTCCATGAGGAATCGCATCCGACATAATTATCCATCACTGATCCAATGCCTACAAGCTTTTCACATCTTGTGTTTTGCTTATTTACTTTTCCGTTGCTACTGTTACAATTACTACAAAAACTATTATCTTTACTTTTGCTACTGTTACCTTTATTATCATACTACTTTGCTACTAAATACTTTGCTGCAGATACTAAGTTATCCAGGTGTGGTTGAATTGACAACTCAACTGCTAATACTTAAGAATATTCTTTGGCTCCCTGCTACGTCTTGAGCTTGTGTTGGTTTTCCTTGAAGAGGAGAGGGTGATGCAGTAATAGTAGCGTACGTATTTCCCTCAGTTTTGAGAACCAAGGTATCAATCCAGTAGGAGGCTCCTCAAAAGTCCCACGCACCTACACAAACAAATTGAGAACTCGCAACCAACACGATAAAGGGGTTGTCAATCCCTTCACGGCCACTTGCGAAAGTGAGATCTAATAAAGATAGTAAGACACGATAAATATATTTTTGGTATTTTATAATATAGATGCAAAAAGTAAAGATGCAAATAAAAGTAGATTGGAAGCAAATATGATAAGAGATAGACCCGGGGGCCATAGGTTTCACTAGTGGCTTCTCTCAAGATAGCATAAGTATTATGGTGGGTGAACAAATTACTGTCGAGCAATTGATAGAAAAGCGAATAATTATGAGATTATCTAGGCATGATCATGTATATATGCATCACATCCATAACAAGTAGACCGACTCCTACCTGCATCTACTACTATTACTCCACACATCGACCGATTCCTGCCTGCATCTAGAGTATTAAGTTCATAAGAACAGAGTAACACATTAAGCAAGATGACATGATGTAGAGGGATAAACTCAAGCAATATGATATAAACCCCATCTTGTTATCCTCGATGGCAACAATACAATACGTGCCTTGCAACCCTTTTTGTCACTGGGTAAGGACACCGCAAGATTGAACCCAAAGCTAAGCACTTCTCCCATGGCAAGAAAGATCAATCTAGTAGGCCAAACCAAACTGATAATTCGAAGAGACTTGGAAAGATAACTCAATCATACATAAAAGAATTCAGAGAAGATTCAAATATTATTCATAGATAAACTTGATCATAAACCATCTAACTAATAACTATGGACCCGTAGGTCTGTGGTAAACTACTCACAACTCATCGGAGGGGCAAGGATGTTGATGTAGAGGCCCTCCATGGTCGATTCCCCCTCCGGCAGAACACCGGCGAAGGCTCCAAGATGGGATCTCGCGGATACAGAAGGTTACGGTGGTGGAAATTGTGCTTCGTCCGCCTCCTGGATGTTTTCGGGGTACGTAGGTATATATAGGAGGAAGAAGTACGTCGGTGGCTGCCCGAGGGGCCCACGAGACAGGGGGCGTGCCCTATAGGGGGGCGCCCTCCTATCTCGTGGGAGCCTCGGCTGCTTCTTGACTTGCACTCCAAGTCCTCTGGATCACGTTCGTTCCAAAAATCACGCTCCCAAAGGTTTCATTCCATTTGGACTCCGTTTGATATTCCTTTTCTTTGAAATACTGAAATAGGCAAAAAAACAGCAATATGGGTTGAGCCTCCGGTTAGTAGGTTAGTCCCAAAATGATATAAATGTGTAAAATAAAGCCCATAAACATCCAAAAGGGGTAATATAATAGCATGGAACAATAAAAAATTATAGATACATTGGAGACGTATCAAGCACCCCAAGCTTAATTCCTGCTCCCCTCGAGTAGGTAAATGATAAAAAAGAAATTTTTGATGTGGAATGATACCTAGCATAATTTATAATGTAATTTTCTTTATTGTGGCATGAATGTTCAGATCCAAATGATACAAAATAAAAGTTCATAATGACATAAGAAATAGTAATACTTCAAGCATACTAATCAAAGTAATCATGTCTTCTCAAAATAACATGGACAAAGAAAGTTATCCCTACAAAATCATATAGTCTGGCTATTGCTCTATCTTCATCACACAAAGTATTTAATCATGCACAACCCCGATGACAAGCCAAGCAATTATTTCATACTTTAATAATCTCAAACTCTTTCAACTTTCACGAATACATGAGCGTGAGCCATGGACATAACACTATATGTGGAATAGAATGGTGGGTGTGGAGAAGACAAAAAAAGAGAAGATAGTCTCACATCAACTAGGCGTATCAACGGGCTATGGAGATGCCCATTAATAGATATCAATGTGAGTGAGTAGGGATTGCCATGCAACGGATGCACTAGAGCTATAAATATATGAAAGCTCCACAAAAGAAACTAAGTGAGTGTGCATCCAACTTGCTTGCTCACGAAGACCTAGGGCACTTTGAGGAAGCCCATCATTGGAATATACAAGCCAAGTTCTATAATGAAAAATTACCACTAGTATATGAAAGTGACAACATATGAGACTCTCTATCATGAAGATCATGGTGCTATTTTGAAGCACAAGTGTGGAAAAAGAGATAGTAGCATTGTCCCTTCTCTCTTTTTCTCTCTTTTTCTTTTTTTTTCTTTTTTTTCTTTGGCCTTTTTTTTTTCTTTTTGGCCTTTTTTTCTTTTTCTCTTTTTTTTCTTTTTGTAAAGTCCGAAGTCTCATCCCGACTTGTGGGGGAATCATAGTCTTCATCATCCTTCCCTCACTAGGACAGTGCTCTAATAATGAAGATCATCACACTTTTATGGATTTACAACTCAAGAATTACAACTCAAAGCTAGAACAAAGTATGACTCTATATGAATGCCTCCGGTGATGTACCGGGATATGCAATGAATCAAGAGCGACATGTATGAAAATTATGAAGGTGGCTTTGCCACAAATATAATGTCAACTACATGATCATGCAAAGAGCAATATGACAAAAGTAATGTGTGTCATATGAACGGAACGGTGGAAAGTTGCATGGCAATATATCTCGGAATGGCTATGGAAATGCCATATTAGGTAGGTATGGTGGCTGTTTTGAGCAAGGTATATGGTGGGTGTATGGCACCGGTGAAAGTTGCGCGGCACAAGGGAGGCTAGCAATAGTGGAAGGGTGAAAGGGTGCGTATAATCCATGGACTCAACATTAGTCAAAAGAACTCATATACTTGTTGCAAAAATTTAGAAGTCATCAAAAACCAAAGCACTACGTGCATGCTCCTAGGGGTATAGATTGGTAGGAAAAGACCATCGCTCGTCCCCGACCGCCACTCATAAGGAAGACAATCAATAAATAAAATTGTGCTCCAACTTCATCACAAAGTGGTTCACCATACGTGCATGCTACGGGAATCACAAACTTCAACACAAGCATTCTTTAAATTCATAATCACCCAACTAGCATAACTTTAATATCACTACCTCCATATCTCAAAACAATTATCAAGCATCAAATTGATCATAGCATCCAATTCACTTTCTATGATAGTTTTCATTATACCCAACATGGATGCTCATCATTCTAGGACCAACTTTATGACCATAGAAAATACCATGCTGTTCTAAAAGACTCTCAAAATAATATAAGTGAAGCATGAGAGACTATAAGTTTCTTCAAAATTAAGACGCCACCATGCTCTAAAAGATATAAGTGAAGCACTAGAGCAAAAACTATCAAGCTCAGAAGATATAAGTGAAGCACATAGAGTATTCTAGCAAATTCTAATCAAATAGGCTTCTCCCAAAAGGTGTGTACAGCAAGGATGATTGTGGTAAACTAAAAAGCAAATACTAATATAATACACGACGCTCCAAGCAAAACACATATCATGTGGCGAATAAAAATATAGCTCCAAGTAAAGTTACCAATGAACAAAGACGAAAGAGGGGATGCCTTCCCGGGGCATCCCCAAGCTTAGGCTTTTGGATATTCTTGAATATCTTGGGGTGCCATGGGAATACCCAAGCTTAGACTCTTGCCACCCTTTATTCCATAGTCCATAAAAGCTTTACCCAAAACTTGAAAACTTCACAACACAAAACTCAACAGGAAATCTTATAAGCTTCGTTAGTGAAAGAAAACAAAACCACCACATAAGGTACTGTAATGAACTCATTCTTTATTTATTTTGGTGTTAAACCTACTGTATTCCAACTTCCTTATGGTTTATAAACTAATTTACTAGCCATAGATGCATTGAAATAAGCAAACAACACACGAAAAACAGAATCTGTCAAAAACAGAATAGTCTGTAGAAATATGTAACTAATGCAAACTTCTGGAACTCTAAAAATCCTACCAAAATGGGAAGTCCTGGACAATTTGTTTATGGATCAGCAGAAAAAAGAATCAACGCAAAATCACGTTCCTGTGATTTAACAAAACTAAATTCATGCATGCAAAGTTTCTGTTTTTCAGCAGAATCAAATCAACTATCATCATAGGTTATCCTATAGGTTCTACTTGGCACAAACACTAATTAAAAGACAAAAACACATCTAAACAGAAGGTAGATGCAAGATTTATTACTAAACAGGATCAAAAACAAAAAACATAAAGAAAATTGGGTTGCCCTCCCAACTACTCTATCGTTTAACGCCCCTAGCTAGGCAATAAAAGCGAAGATAGATCTACGAGTGCCCTCTTTGGCACTAAATTCATAAGTAGCCCGCATGATAGATTCATAAGGTAATTTGACTTTCTTTCTTAGAAAGTGCTCCATGCCTTTCTTTAATGGAAATTGGAATCTAATATTCCCTTCCTTCATATCAATAATCGCGTCAATCATTCTAAGGAAAGGTCTACCAAGAATAATAGGGCAAGAAAGGTTGCAATCTATATCAAGAACGATAAAATCCATGGGCACCAAATTTCTATTTTCAACAATAAGAACATCATTGATCCTTCCCATAGGCTTTTTAATGGTGGAATCCGCAAGGTGCAAATTTAAAGAGCAATCATCAAGATCATGGAAACCTAGAATATCACATAAAGTTTTCGGAATCGTGGAAACACTAGCACCCAAATAACACAAAGCAAAACACTCATGATCTTTAATTCTAATCTTTATAGTAGGTTCCCACTCATCATTAAGTTTTCTAGGTATAGAAACTCCCAAATTAAGTTTTTCATCATAAGATTGCATCAAGGCATCAACAATATGTTTGGTAAAAGCTTTATTTTGACTGTAAGCACGAGGAGAATTAACAACGGATTGCAACAAGGAAATACAACCATTTAAAGAACAATTATCATAATCAAATTCCTTGAAATCCGAGATATTGGGTTCAATGTTATTTGAAGTTGTGATCTCTCCAATCTCACTTTTACCAAATTTAGCATCAAGATCTAAAGACTCCGAATTCTTGGGACGCCTTCTAGGCAAAGTTGATTCATCATCAGTCCCATAATCATCAAAATTCATATTGCAAAACATAGATCTAATAGGGGACGCATCAATAACTTTAAGATCCTCATCATTATTTTCATCTAATTTTTCTGGTTTAGCGGCCATCTTATTGACTAAGGTGGCTTGCTTGTCAGAAATTTTGGCTATAGCATTTTCAAGCCGGGTAATTTGAGCATTAACACCATAAAATTCTTTATTCATATCATCAAGATCTTTGTTCATAAATCCCAAAAAACCTTTTTGTTCCTTAAGCTCTTTTCTAAAGAAAATATTATGCTCAAATTGCAAATTCACAAAGCTTCTAATATTTGATTCAATCTCTTCCATCCTTCTGAGAAGGTGGTCAGGACCCTTAGGTGAAGCCATAAGGACAAACAGGCACACAAGCAAGCAGAAAAAGGCAAGCGAAAAGAGAGGAGGAGATTGGGAAAGAGAGGGTGAATAAAACGGCAAGGGTGAAGTGGGGGAGAGGAAAATGAGAGGCAAATGGCAAATAATGTAAATGCGAGGGAGATGGTTTTGTGATGGGTACTTGGTATCTCTTGACTTGAGCGAAGACCTCCCCGGCAACGGCGCCAGAAATCCTTCATGCTACGTCTTGAGCTTGCGTTGGTTTTTCTCGAAGAGGAGAGGGTGATGCAGCAATAGTAGCGTAAGTATTTACCTTAGTTTTGAGAACCAAGGTATCAATCCAGTAGGAGGCTCCTCAAAAGTCCCACACACCTACACAAACAAACTGAGAACTCGCAACCAACGCGATAAAGGGGTTGTCAATCCCTTCAAGGCCACTTGCGAAAGTGAGATCTAATAAAGATAGTAAGACAAGATAGATATATTTTTGGTATTTTATAATATAGATGCAAAAATTAAAGATGCAAATAAAAGTAGATTGGAAGAAAATATGATAAGAGATAGACCCGGGGGCCATAGGTTTCACTAGTGGCTTCTCTCAAGATAGCATAAGTATTACAGTGGGTGAACAAATTACTGTCGAGCAATTGATAGAAAAGCGAATAATTATGAGATTATCTAGGCATGATCATGTATATAGGCATCACGTCCATAACAAGTAGACCGACTCCTGCCTGCATCTACTACTATTACTCCACACATCGACCGACTCCTGCCTGCATCTAGAGTATTAAGTTCATAAGAACAGAGTAACGCATTAAGCAAGATGACATGATGTAGAGGGATAAACTCAAGCAATATGATATAAACCCCATCTTGTTATCCTCGATGGCAACAATACAATACGTTCCTTGCAACCCTTTTTGTCACTGTGTAAGGACACCGCAAGATTGAACCCAAAGCTAAGCACTTCTCCCATGGCAAGAAAGATCAATATAGTAGGCCAAACCAAACTGATAATTCGAAGAGACTTGCAAAGATAACTCAATCATACATAAAGGAATTCAGAGAAGATTCAAATATTATTCATAGATAAACTTGTATTGAGAGGGGGAGAACATTGTATTGAGATCCAAAAAGAGAGAAGAAGCCATCTAGCTAATAACTATGGACCCGTAGGTCTGTGGTAAACTACTCACAACTCATCAAAGGGGCAAGGATGTTGATGTAGAGGCCCTCCATGGTCGATTCCCCCTCCGGCAGAACGCCGGCGAAGGCTCCAAGATGGGATCTCGCGGATACAGAAGGTTATGGTGGTGGAAATTGTGCTTCGTCCGCCTCCTGGATGTTTTCAGGGTACGTAGGTATATATAGGAGGAAGAAGTACGTCGGTGGCCGCCCGAGGGGCCCACGACACAGGGGGCGCGCCCTATAGGGGGGGCGCCCTCCTATCTCGTGGGAGCCTCGACTGCTTCTTGACTTGCACTCCAAGTCCTCTGGATCACATTCGTTCCAAAAATCACGCTCCCAAAGGTTTCATTCCGTTTGGACTCCGTTTGATATTCCTTTTCTTCGAAATACTGAAATAGGCAAAAAACAACAATATGGGCTGGGTCTCCGGTTAGTAGGTTAGTCCCAAAAATGATATAAATGTGTAAAATAAAGCCCATAAACATCCAAAAGGGTAATATAATAGCATGGAACAATAAAAAATTATAGATACGTTGGAGACGTATCACTCCCCTTGTGTCGAATCAATAAATTTGGGTTGAATACTCTACCCTCGAAAGCTGTTGCGATCCCCTACACTTGTGGGTTATCGAGACTAATTTCTAGCGCCGTTGCCGGGGAGCATAGCTCTATTCTTTGAGTCATTTGGGATTTTTATTTGTTGATCACTATGAGGAACTTGAAAGACGAAAGAACCAAGATTTTCCCCTCAACTACGAGGGGAGGTAAGGAACTGCCATCTAGCTCTGCACTAGATTCTCCTTCTGTTATTAGTTAGCTTGCGACACCTAAACCTGCTACTGCTATGAATTCTGATATGTTTTTTTTGAACCGGGCTAACCCCCTTTCCATTACTTAGAACGGAAATACAAAGTCCAGCAAGTAGTCTAAGAACAAGGAGAAGGGGAGAGCGAGTCCAACGCACTGCTAGGAAACCCACCGCACTCGCCCGACGTCGAGACGAGTGCTATGGGGCGAAAACCTAAGCAGCACCAAAATGAAACTAGCCCTATTATAAGCACAATAAGGCATGAATCCCGCAGAGTATCACCAAAGTATGACAAAACAGACTTAGCATCAAATCTACCACCACCGAGATCTCCAGCGATTTTGTCCCAGAGCAGGGAATGTCTAGAGCAAACGTTGCACTTCACTTTCCGCCAGTGGACGCGTCACAGGCCCTCATCAGCAGCATAGTCCCATTGCGAATCATCTCAGCGCCCGCTCGGAGTTGCTTGGCCTCTTCTCCCGCTTGCAAACCTGCCCAATACAAGAGAAAAGACACTGTCGTAAAGACAATCTCAAAAGGAGATTTGATCATTTTTTTCTCGAAGGTAGCTTTATTACGAGCCAGCCAGATGGCCCAAGTGACAGCCCCCAGTGCCACAGTATAGAAAGATTCATATCCCGATAAAAAGGAGTGACACCAAACAAAAGACTGACAGTAGTTACTAGGACATAGATCGGTCCTAAGTGTGACCCCAATCGAACGCCAGACCACTTTGGCCACAGAACAACCAAAGAATAAGTGCTGGGATGTTTCAACCTGTTGGCAAAAGGAGCACACAGGGTCCCCTTGCCACTTTAGTTGACGCATCACTTGCCTGGTAAGCACCGCATCCTGAGCAAGCTGCCAGAGAAATATCTGGATTTTAAGGGGGAATTTAGCTTTCCATATCCACTTATAAGTACACCCACTAAGCGGTCTCTCTAGCCACTTGTACATGGATTTCATAGTGAACTTACCTGACTTGTTCAAGCCCAGTACACAGAGTCTCTGTTACCAGATAGATTCAACCTATGTACACAACTTCTCAGCAACAACCACTGGTTAGTTAACTCATCGGTTAACCTTCTACGAAACAAATCAGCACAAACCACCATTTCTAGTTTGTCCAGCGTGCAGTCCTGAGCAGTGCAAATGTTGTAAAGCCGGGGGAATTGATCCATGAACGGGGTCAGCCCGTTGATGGAGTCTTTCCATAACTGAGTCAGGTTGCCATATCCCGTATGGATCTTTCTCCCAATCATGTACAGGTCCTTAATTTTCAGGAGATTTTTCCAGCATGGCGAGTAATTGAAACGAGCCTCGACAGTCGCAATTGTCTGATTTCTAAGATATCGAGCTTTCACAATATCTTGCCAAATCCCCTGCTGGGTATCTAATTTCCACCACCATTTAAGCATTAAACTGATATTTTGTTTACGCAAGTCTTTAATACCCAGTCCACCTTTGTCCTTGGACCTACAGATTTTGCTCCAATGAACTAGATGATAGCGATGTTTTTTATTGGCGCCCTGCCAGAAAAACCTCCTCCTATGTTTATCTAACTTTTCCACAAACGTCTTATTCATCAGCCACATGGACATGTGGTAAAGAGAGAGCTGGGTGACCACTGAGTCCAAAAGGGTATGTCTCCCTCCCATAGATGCCGCATTACCAACCCAAGCATCAAACCTGACCAAATATTTGTCAACAATGAACTCCGAGTCTGAGTTTTGAATAGTAAAGCTCACATGCATCCCTAGATATTTAAGAGGAAAATGACCAATGTCACAATTAAAGAGATTTGCGTAAGCTTTATTAATTTGATCATCACCCCCACAGTTAAGATTTCACTCTTGTGGAAATTAACTTTCAACCCAGACATCAATTCAAAAGTATACAGGAGAATTTTTAGATTCAGTGCTTTCTCCAAATCATGCTCTAAGCAAATGATCGTATCATCTGCATACTGCAAGACCGCGACCCCATTGGGGATCAAGTCAGGAGCCAACCCTACAATGAGCTTATTTTTCTGGGCATTCTTTATCATTTTGGTTAGGCACTCCACAGCAAGATTGAAGAGGTGCGGTGAATGGGGATCACCCTGCCGTACTCCCTTAGCACTCTGGAAATACGGCCCCACACAGTTGTTAAGTTTAATACTAACCGTGCCATTGCGAAGAATCTGCTCGACCCAACCGCACCATTTCTGGTCAAAACCCCGAAGTTTATGGCATTCCAGCAGGAAATCCCAGTTAACTTTGTCATAAGCCTTCTCGAAGTCGAGTTTGAGAACCACTCCGACCCTTTTCTTGACATGGGTGTAGTTGAGCAGTTCATGAAGGGCTAGTATACCATCCATAATGCTCCTGCCTTTCACAAAAGCATTTTGTGTAGGACTAATAAGAACATTGGCATATCTAGCAACTCTCCTGTCCATAACCTTCGTGATGAGTTTGTATGGATAGCGAAGCAAACAAATGGGACGAAATTGTTGAATACGGTCGGCCCCAGATATCTTAGGCAACAAAGTGATAATCCCATAGTTAAGACGCTGCACATCCAAGGTACCCTTATGGAAACTATAAAAAATACGCATAATATCGACCTTAACCACGTCCCAACAGTGCTGATAAAATTCGGCAGGAATATTATCAGGACCGGGGGCTCTGTTGACATCCATGTCGAACAAAGCATCTTTAACTTCTTCTTCAGAGAACTCTCTAATCAGGTCAGCATTATCATCTGCAGACAGTTTCTCATTGTCTGCCCAAGTATCAGGATCAAGATGGAATAGGTTACCAGGTGTCGGGCCAAATAGTTCTTTGTAGAAATTGGTGGCATGAGCAAGAAGATTATCAGTGCCCTCTATCTCAACCTCTCCGCACTTGAGTGCATGGATAGTGTTTTTTCATTTACGGCCATTGGCTATTTTGTGGAAGTAATCAGTATTGTGATCTCCTCTTAACAGCCAACGTTCATGAGACTGCTGCGGCCAATAGATTTCCTCCGCGGCTAACAGTTCACAAAGTTCAACATAAGCATCCACCTTTCTACTGTAAATCTCAGGAGACAAAGGGCCACCCTCTTCTGCTTCTTCCAATAATTCTAGTTTGATCCTCAGATCTTCTTTACGTTTTTTGGCATGTCCAAATTTGTCCGAGCCCCATCCTTTGAAATATGACTTAAACCTCTTAAGTTTAATATTCAGGATGTCAATGGGGTCCGAGGCTGCAACCTTCCTACTCCAAATCTTAGTCAGCAGGGCAAGGAACCTATCATCTTTCACCCATGAGAGATCGAAACGAAACTCTCGAGCCTTGGTAGGTTCCCTCTTCTCCTCATTAGTGTACAGAAGAAGAGGGTTGTGGTCAGAAAGCTCTCTGACCAACTTTCTTAAAGGTGCCAATGGGAATAAGCGTTCCCAGGAGTCAGAAATGAGCACCCTATCCAACTTCTCAAGTGTAGGATGTGATTGGTTATTGGACCAAGTATATTGCCCCCCACTCATATACATCTCTCTAAGGCCAAGAGTGTTGATAATAGCATTGAACAGATCCGTAGATTTAGAATGCTGCATTTTCTTGTTCTTTTCACCATTGTGCCTAAGTATATTAAAATCCCCTCCAACTATATAGGGTAATTCTGTATTATGACAGAACAAAGCTAGTTCTCTCAGGAAGTCCTCCCTATACTCCTCATGAGCCGATCCATACACCACTAGGAAACTCCAGGCTGTTTTATCCTTAACATTCCTGACATCCATCTGCAAGATATACTTGCCTCTTGTGCACCCTAACAACTCCAGGGTGTTGTTACGAATGCCACACAAAATACCACCAGATCTACCCACAGCAGGCACCCATTCCCAATGGAAGGTGCCAAAGGGGTCAAATTGCCTGGTAACTTTAGGGGGAAAATCTCTCTTCAGAGTCTCTTGCAAACCCAGGAAGTCAATGAAATGGTCACTAATTATGTCAGAGAGGCAGGTGGCCATTCCCTTCTTGCCCACCCCTCTGCAGTTCCAAATGAGGCCTCTCATTTGGAATGGTTGGTTTGTTTCCTGGTTCTGGTGGCCCTACCAGGAAGCAGGGTAGAGCCACCCACCTTAATAACAACCTCACTCTTCTTCTTCTTCTGACTCCTAGTCACAGGCCTAGGGAGTCTAATCTCAACTTTCTTATATGTTGCATGTTATTGATGATGCCACTTCTACTATGCATGATACTTATGATGAGACTACTTCTGTGCGTGATACTACTTTGCCATTAGGTGAATTTCTTGATGAACAACTTGCTAGGGTTAGAGAGAATGAAATTATTGAAGATGCTATTATTGATGATAGTGATGATGAAAGTTCTCCCCCTGATTATGAATTACCTGTTGTTCCTGAGGGTTATGTTATGAATGAGGAAGCTGCTAGAGCTATCTTTGCTTGCAAAGATAGATATGATCTTAAAAAGTTATTAGCTAAATGGAAGCAGCAATCTCATAATGCTAGAATGAAACCTGACCCCGCTTTTGCTACTTCACCTATCTGTGTTACTGATTAGGATTATGAATTCTCTGTTGATCCTGAAATAATTACTTTAGTTGAATCTAATCCTTTTTATGGCCTTGAATCTGAAACTGTTGTGGCACATCTTACCAAGATAAATGATAGAGCCACCCTGTTTACTAATGATGAGAAGTCTTGCTATTATTATATCCTTAAGATGTTTCCGTTCTCATTAAAGGGTGATGCTAAGACTTGGTTTAATTCTCTTGATCCTGGTTGTGTGCGTAGTCCCCAGGATATGATTTATTACTTCTCTACTAAATATTTCCCTGCTCATAAGAAACAAGCTGCCTTGCGGGAAATATATAATTTTGTGCAGATCGAAGAAGAGAGTCTCCCACAAGCTTGGGGGAGGCTTCTCCGATTACTTAATGCTTTGCCTGATCATCCTCTTAAGAAAAATGAAATACTTGATATCTTTTATAATGGACTAACCGATGCTTCCAAGGACTACTTGGATAGTTGTGATGGTTGTGTTTTCAAGGAAAGAACAGTCAACCAAGCTGAATTACTATTGAATAATATGTTGACTAATGAAAATAATTGGACTCTCCCTGAGCCAATTCCTGAACCACTTGAGCCAACTCATGAGCCTATTCCTAAACCCAATCCTAAGAAGAGAGGTGTTCTATTTCTCAGTCCTGAAGATATGCAAGAGGCAAAGAAATCAATGAAAGAAAAAGGTATTAAAGCTAAAGATGTTAAGAATTTACCTCCTATTGAAGAAATACATGGTCTTAATATACCGCCTGTTGAAGAAACACATTGTCTTGATAACCCGACACAGGTAGTAAAGGTAAATTCTCTCTATTTACCTCCTATTGAAGAAATACATGGTCTTAATATACCGCATGTTGAAGAAACACATTGTCTTGATAACCCGACACAGGTAGTAAAGGTAAATTCTCTCTATAGATATGATAAAGTTGAAATTCCCTCTACTAAATTTCATAGCCCATGGTTAGATGAATTTGATGACTTTATGGCTAGACAAGAAAGTTTTAATGCTTATGTTGGTAGAGAATTAAAGAATAATGCTTTCGAGATAGGATGCTTGAGTGATTATATGGCTAGAGTTAAAGGTGAACTTAAACTTATTAGCAAATATGCTTCTATGGTTGCCACCCAAGCTGAGCAAGTACTTAAAGCTCAAGGTGATTTGTTTGATGAATTAAATAATAAACATGACTTTGCTGTTAGAGTGGCTACTAGAACTGTTAGAATGACTCATGAACCTTTGTATCCTGAAGGCCACCTTAAGAGAATCGAGCATGATTCTCAGAAAAATAATTTAGAGGCACCTAGTTCTTCCAAAAAGAAGAAAAAGAAAAACGATAGGACTTTGCATGCTTCTAGTGAACCTGTTGTAGACACACCTGAGAACCCCAATGATATTTCTATTTCTGATGCTGAAACACAATCAGGTGATGAACATGAACCTAGTGATAATGTTAATGATAATGTTCATGTTGATGCTCAACCTAGCAAAATTAATTAAGTAGAGATTGAACCTGCTGTTGATCTTGATAACCCACAATCAAAGAATCAACGTTATGATAAGAGAGACTTTGTTGCTAGGAAGCATGGTAGAGAAAGAGAACCATGGGTTCACAAACCCATGCTCTTTCCTCCTAAACCATCCAAGACAAAGGATGATGAGGATTTTGAGCGCTTTGCTGAAATGATTAGACCTATCTTCTTACGTATGCGCTTAACTGATATGCTTGAAGTAAATCCTTATGCTAAGTATATGAAGGATATCATTACAAATAAAAGAAAGATACTGGAAGCTGAAATTTCCACCATGCTTGCTAATTACACTTTTAAAGGTGGAATACCGAAGAAACTGGGAGATCCAGGGGTACCAACTATACCATGCTCCATTAAAAGAAACTATGTTAAAACTGCTTTATGTGATCTTGGAGCTGGTGTTAGTGCTATGCCTCTCTCTTTATATCGTAGACTTGAATTGAATAAGTTGACACCTACTGAAATATCTTTGCAAATGGTTGATAAATCAACTGCTATACCTGTCGGTATTTGTGAGGATGTGCCTGTTGTGGTTGCAAATGTCATGATCTTAACGGACTTTGTTATTCTTGATATTCCCGAGGACGATAGTATGTCGATTATCCTTGGTAGACCCTTTTTGAATACCGCAGGGTCTGTTATTGATTGCAACAAAGGCAATGTCACTTTTCATGTTAATGGTAATGAGCATACAGTACACTTTCCGAGGAAACAACCTCAAGTTCATAGCATCAATTCTATTGGAAAGTCCAACTATCATTATTGGAGGTTTTGAATTTCCTCTTCCTACTGTCAAGAAAAAGTATGATATTCTTATTGTTGGGGATGTTCATATCCCCGTTGAGGTAACCTAGTGTTATTCGAAATTTCTCCGGTTCCAAGTTATTCGGAATGAGCTTGTTAACAAGACTTGATCAACCTTGTAACTGGATTCATTTTGATGATCATATGATGGATGAAACTAGAAGGCACAACCTTCCGTACCCTCTTTTTACTTTCTGTTATTTAAATTAAATAAAGCAAAAATAGTTTTATCTGTTTGTTTTCTGAATTATTCGTGCTATAAAAAATATCCCGAAAATAGAAGTGCTCCAAATGCCCTGCAAATTTAGTATGATTTTTATGGATATTTGAGGATTTTAGGCACTGAAAACACTGCAGGAGGGGCAAGCACCTAGCCACGAGGGTGGAGGGCACGCCCACACCCCCTGGGCGTGCCCCCTGTCTCGTGGGCCCATGGTGGCCCCCTCCACTTATTCTTGCACCCACACACTCCATCTTCTTCCCAAAAAAATCCCCATCCAGCTCAAGCATGAGTTCTAGCTCATTTTGCTGTGATTTTTGATCTCCTTGCTCAAAGCTCCATTCACAAAACTGCTTTGGGAGATTGTTGCTTGGTATGTGACTCCTCCATTGGTCCAATTAGTTTTTTTCTAGTACTTTATCCATTGGAATTTTTGCTACATAGGTGACCCTATTCTTGAGCTTGCATGTCAAATTTATGAGGTCCCAAGCAATTCTAACGCATGATATAGGCTCTAGGCACTTGTAGGAGTAGTTGCTACCGATCTTGTTTAGTTTTATTCACTTTTATTTTGAAGTTACTAAAATTTCAGAAATTTTCAGAAAATGTTAAGGAGATTTTTGAGGGGTTCTTCTAGCCAAGGCTCCCAGGAAAACCAAGCTAAAGAGAAGGAAAAGGCCAAGTATAATCTTCCTCGCATAGCGGAAGTACGGTCGTGTGAATGGCCCTGTGATGATTTCTTGAGAGAAGCCGGAGTTTATGAAGACTTTTATTCTTTGATCGAGAATGCAGGGCTCACCGATTTCCTCCACAACCGGATCGATCAGTATCTCTTACTCACCAATACTTTCGTGCAAAACTTTTATTACTATCCTAAGAAATCACCTCCTTCAGTATCGTTCCATTTATATGATGAATTCAAGGAAATGTATTTACATAATTTTTGCGCGGTATGTAGAATACCCTTTGAGGGTAAATTAGATGAACCACATAGTAAAGATGTGGATGGCTTTGTTAACACCATTACTGTAGGGGATCCAAAGAAGGGTTCCGATGCGAGAATCTCTAGCATACACTTTCCCGTTTTACGCTACTTTGCCATATTTGCTAGTCGATGTTTAATTGGTCGTGGAAATAGTGGAAACTTCAATGTTCCTAATATTATTATTCTTCTCCATGCCTTGTTTGGTGATAATAGTTTTAGTATGGGTGCCATTATTGCTAAATGCTAAGCCCGAATCGTAAAAAAGGCCCCATCTCTGGAGGTATCTATGATGCACGTCTTGCTAAATATTTTGAGATACCTATTAGGCACCATGAAAAAGAGGAGACAATATTGCCTCCTTACATTTTAGATTACGGGAGCATGGTAGCGCATGAGTTTATTGTTGACAACGAAGATAAGATGCTTCTGTATAACCTGGGATTTAATAAGAAACACAATGAGACTATTATTCTACCTGCGCCTCTGTTGTTTGATTTCACTGCAGTTAATTATCTTGTCACGTCGGAAGCGGTGTACACTCATTGAGGCCAAGCATCCACTCCAGAGCCTGAGCCTGAGCCGGAACCTTCACTGGACCCTTATCGTGCATCATCTTACCAGTGGGATCCGGAGGAGATGGCTAGCCAGTGGTATCCTGATTACACCCCTCAGTACACAGGGGAGAGTAGCCGTGGTCCTTGGCAGTAGACCAACTTAGGCCAAAAGCCTAAGCTTGGGGGAGTACGTATTTCTCACCGACTTTACATTCATGTTCACACACTATTCTAGTCGTCGATGCTTATACTCTTTCATTGTATTATCCATGCTAGTTTAATTTCTTTTTCTAGCTTTCTTCTTGTGTGTTTGATAAACCTTAAGAAAAACCAAAAAAATAGTTAGTTTAATTTCCATGCTTGTAGTAGTACTTAAAATGAAAACCTAAAAAGATTTATCGTTCTTCTTCTTACTTGTTGGGAGCTTTCCCATGTAAATAGTTTTATTTTCTTTCCTTTGGGGGTCGAGAGTAGAAGACCATATTGAAAATGTTTAGTGGCTCTCATATGCATGATTGTTTATTTAACTTAGAGCCCATATTACTCTGTCTTCTCTCTTGAGTTGAATGCTTGCAGGTTCCAGCTTAGTCCAATGCACGTGCACTATTATTATTATACACATCGTTCGGTCATGCAAGTGAAATGCAATAATGACGATATATGATGTACTGATTGAGATGAGACAAGCTGGTATGAACTCGACCTCTCTTGTTTTTGTAAATATGATGAGTACATCGTTCCTGATTCAGCTTATTATGAAGTAAACATATTTGCAATGACCTTTAGAGATTATAGTTGCTTGTGCCATGCTTGATGAGCTATGAGTTATAATGGTTTACCTTGCGTGCCAACATGCTATTAAAATGATTGTGATGTGGTATGATGGGATGGTATCCTCCTTTGAATGAATTGAGTGACTCGACTTGGCACATGTTCATGCATGTAGTTGAAACAAATCAACATAGCCTTCATGATATTTATGTTCATGGTGGATTATATCCTACTTATGCTTGTACTTGGTGTGAATTAACTTTAATGCATGTTTATGACTGTTGTCGCTCTCTCAATTGGTCGCTTCCCAGTCTTTTGCTAGCCTTCACCTGTACTAAGCGGGAATACTGCTTGTGCATCCAAAATCCTTAAACCCCAAAGTTATTCCATATGAGTCCACCATACCTTCCTATATGCGGTATCTACCTACCGTTCCAAGTAAATTTGTATGTGCCAAACTTCAAACCTTCAAATGAAATTCTGTTTTGTATGCTCGAGCAGCTCATGTTTCAACTAGGGCTGCCTGTATCTTCCATGCTAGGTGTGTTATTCTCAAGAGGAGTGGACTCCACTCCTCGTTCACGAGAAAGGGCCGGTAACCGGGATGCCTAATCCCATGATCCAAAAAGATCAAAGCAAATCAATATAATTAAACAAAACTCCCCCAGGGCTGTTATTAGTTGGAGGCACTCGTTGTTTCGAGCAAGCCATGGATTGATGCTTGTTGGTGGTGGGGGAGTATAAACTTTTACCATTCTATTTGGGAACCGCCTATATTGAATGTAGTATGGAAGATATCGCCATCTCATAGTTGTTGCATTGATAGTGAAAGTATGCCGCTCAAAATGTTATTCATCTCTATTTTAAAATCGAGCTCTGGCACCTCTACAAATCCCTGCTTCCCTCTGTGAGGGGCCTATCTATTTACTTTTATGTTGAGTCATCACCTTCTTATTACAAAGCACCCGCTGGAGACCACACTGTCATTTGCATTCATTACTATTGGTTTAGATTGGGTATGACTTGACTGGATCTCTTTTACCATGAATTACAATTTTCAATCAGTCCTTGATCTCTAAAGGTGCTCTGCATTTATGTTTTGCGGTCTTAGAAAGGGCTAGCGAGATACCATTTTGTTATATCATGTTATGATTGTTTTGAGAAAGTGTTGTCATCCGAGTTTTATTATTATGGCTCGCTAGCTGATTATGCCATTGATATGAGTAATTGTGAGACCTAAGTGTTGTTGTGAGTACGGTTAGTTCATAATATTTGCTGAAAACTTGAATGCTGGCTTTGCATATTTACAACAACAAGAGCAAACAAAGTTTGTAAAAGTTTTTCTTTCTCACTTTTAGTTTATCAACTGAATTGCTTGAGGACAAGCAAAGGTTTAAGCTTGGGGGAGTTGATACGTCTCCAACGTATCTACTTTTACAAACACTTTTGCCCTTGTTTTGGAATCTAACTTACATGATTTGAATGAAACTAACCCGGACTCACGCTGTTTTCAGCAGAACTGCCATGATGTTGTTTATTGTGCAGAAAACAAATGTTCTTGGAATGACCTGAAAATCCACGGAGATAAGTTTTGGAAAATATAAAAAATACTGACAAAAGAATCAAGGCCAGGGGGCCCACATCCTGTCCACGAGGGTGGGGGCGCGCCCTTCCCCTGGGCGCGCCCCCTGTCTCATGGGCCCCCTGATGCTCCACCGACCTCAACTCAAACTCCATATATTCCGTTTCGTGGAGAAAAAAATCAGAGAGAAAGTTTCATCACGTTTTACGATATGGAGCCGCCACCAAGCCCTAATCTCTCTCGGGAGGGCTAATCTGGAGTCCGTTCGGGGCTCCAGAGAGGGGGATTCGTCGCCGTCATCATCATCAACCATCCTCCATCACCAATTTCATGATGCTCACCGCCGTGCGTGAGTAATTCCATCGTAGGCTTGCTGGACGATGATGGGTTGGATGAGATTTACCATGTAATCAAGTTAGTTTTGTTAGGGTTTGATCCCTAGTATCCACTATGTTCTGAGATTGATGTTGCTATGACTTTGCTATGCTTAATGCTTTTCACTAGGGCCCGAGTGCCATGATTTCAGATCTGAACCTATTATGTTTTCATGAATATATGTGTGTTCTTGATCCTATCTTGCAAGTCTATAGTCACCTATTATGTGTTATGATCCGACAACCCCAAAGTGACAATAATCGGGATACCTCTCGGTGATGACCATAGTTTGAAGAGTTCATGTATTCACTATGTGCTAATGCTTTGTTCCGGTTCTCTATTAAAAGGAGGCCTTAATATCCCTTAGTTTCCACTAGGACCCCGCTGCCATGGGAGGGTAGGACAAAAGATGTCATGCAAGTTCTTTTCCATAAGCACGTATGACTATATTTGGAATACATACCTACATTACATTGATGAACTGGAGCTAGTTCTGTGTCACCCTATGTTATAGCTATTACATGAGGAATCGCATCTGACATAATTATCCATCACTGATCCAATGCCTACGAGCTTTTCACATCTTTTGTTTCGCTTATTTACTTTCCGTTGCTACTATTACAATTACTACAAAACTATTATCTTTACTTTTGCTACTATTACCTTTATTACCATACTACTTTGCTACTAAATACTTTGCTGCAGATACTATGTTATCCAGGTGTGGTTGAATTGACAACTCAACTGCTAATACGAATATTCTTTGGCTCCCCTTGTTTCGAATCAATAAATTTGGGTTGAATACTCTACCCTCGAAAGCTGTTGCGATCCCCTACACTTGTGGGTTATCACAAATCCTAATCTCGATCTATGGCAACTCAACAAACACCATCAGAGACACCTATAGAGCATCTTTACAATCATCCAGTTACATTGTGACATTTGATAGCACACAAAGTGTTCTTTCGATATTTGGGAGTTGCATATTCTCATAGTTATAGGAACATGTATAAGTCATGAAGAAAGCAATAGCAGCAAACTAAACGATCATCATGCTAAGCTGATGGATGGGTCTTATCAATCACATCATTCACTAATGATGTGATCATGTTAATCAAATGACAACTCATGTCTATGGCTAGGAAACTTAACCATCTTTGATTAACGAGCTAGTCAAGTAGAGGCATACTAATGACACTCTTTTTGTCTATGTATTCACACATGTACTAAATTTCTGGTTAATACAATTCTAGCATGAATAATAAATATTTATCATGATATAAGGAAATATAAATAACAACTTTATTATTGCCTCTAGGGCATATTTCATTCAGTCTCCCACTTGCACTAGAGTCAATAATCTAGATTACACAGTAATGATTCTAACGCCCATGGAGTCTTGGTGTTGATCATGTTTTACTCGTGAGAGAGGCTTAGTCAACGAGTCTGCAACATTCAGATCCGTATGTATCTTGCAAATCTCTATGTCTCCCTCCTTGACTTGATCGCGGATGGAATTGAAGCGTCTCTTGATGTGTTTGGTTCTCTTGTGAAATCTGGATTCCATTGCCAAGGCAATTGCACCAGTATTGTCACAAAAGATTTTCATTGGACCCGATGCACTAGGTATGACACCTAGATCGGATATGAACTCCTTCATCCAGACTCCTTCATTTGCTGCTTCCGAAGCAGCTATGTACTCCGCTTCACACGTAGATCCCGCCACAACGCTTTGCTTGGAACTGCACCAACTGACAGCTCCACTATTTAATATAAATACATATTCGGTTTGTGACTTAGAGTCATCCGGATCAGTGTCAAAGCTTGCATCGACGTAACCATTTACGACGAGCTCTTTGTCACCTCCATAAACGAGAGACATATCCTTAGTCCTCTTCAGGTATTTTAGGATGTTCTTGACCGCTGTCCAGTGATCCACTCCTGGATTACTTTGGTACCTCCTTGCTAAACTAATAGCAAGGCACACATCAGGTCTGGTACACGGCATTGCATACATGATAGAACCTATGGCTGAAGCATAGGGAATGACTTTCATTTTCTCTCTATCTTCTGTAGTGGTCGGGCATTGAGTCTGACTCAACTTCACACTTTGTAACACAGGCAAGAACCCTTTCTTTGCTTGATCCATTTTGAACTTCTTAAAAACTTTATCAAGGTATGTGGTTTGTCAAAGTCCAACTAAGCGTCTTGATCTATCTCTATAGATCTTGATGCCCAATATATAAGCAGCTTCACCGAGGTCTTTCATTGAACAACTCTTGTTCAAGTATCCTTTTATGCTATCCAGAAATTCTTTATCATTTCCAATCAAAAATACGTCATCCACTTATAATATTAGAAATGCTATAGAGATCACACTCACTTTCTTGTAAATACAAGCTTCTCCAAAAGTCTGTATAAAACCATATGCTTTGATCACACTATCAAAACGTTTATTCCAACTCCGAGATGCTTGCACCAGTCCAATAAAGGATTGCTGGAGCTTGCATACTTTGTTAGCATCCTTTGGATTGATAAAACCTTCGGGTTGCATCATATACAACTCTTCTTCCAGAAATCCATTTAGGAATGCAGTTTTTACATCCATTTGCCAAATTTCATAATCATAAAATGCAGCAATTTCTAACCTGATTCGGACGAACTTAAGCATCTCTATGGGTGAGAAGGTCTCATCGTAGTCAACTCCTTGAACTTGTCGAAAACCTTTCACAACAAGTCGAGATTTGTAGACAGTAACATTACCGTCAGCGTCAGTCTTCTTCTTGAAGATCCATTTATTCTCTATGGCTAGCCGATCATCGGGCAAGTTAACCAAAGTCCACACTTTGTTCTCTTACATGGATCCCATCTCAGATTTCATGGCCTCAAGCCATTTCGCGGAATCTGGGCTCATCATCGCTTCCTCATAGTTTGTAGGTTCGTCATGGTCAAGTAACATCACCTCCAGAACAGGATTACCGTACCACTCTAATTCGGATCTTACTTTGGTTGACCTACGTGGTTCCACTACAAAAAAATACACTTCCGTGATGATACGTGTTTGTCACAATAGGTCGCGTTTTTTGTCATGCATGTACATCCATGACGATTTTATGACATAATCAAGATAGTCATACCTATGCTGTCGTAGAAGTGTCCCATGACATTACCAAAATTATCATCACGGAAGTTTCCACTTCCATGACGATAAATCGCCCGTCACAGAAGTGCTTTTGTCAAGGGTGACCGACACGTGGCATCCACCGTAACAGAACGCCGTTAAGCTATCGGGTCGGGTTTTGGATCCGATAACCCGTTAACCGCCCCGACCAATGGGGATTTTCCACGTGTAAAATCATCATTGGCTGGAGGAAACACGTGTCGGCTCATCGTTGGGACAGATGTCATCCACTCATTGGACAAAAGGCGCCTATGATACATCAACACATGGCACAACCCAACAGAGGCCCATTCCTGTGAAAATGCCGGCCCATTTGACTTGGTCAAAAGGTGGAGGGCCGGCCCATGGAAAGCCTATTAACGGCCTGTTCGCATATAGCCCATTTACAGCCCGCTAACCCAAGGCCCATTACGCCCTATCCGAATGAGGCCCAGTAGCGTCAGCTGGGCCATCCAATATGATTCCAGCCCGTTTTCACTTCTGGCCCATGTATGGCCCATGACGTCTTTCGGCCCATATGAGGCCCTTTGTAACTCTTGGCCCATTAACGGCCTGTGGTGAAACTGGCCCGTAATGAACAGTGTATCACTTTACACCCATTAACGACCCGTGGTGAAACTGGCCCGTAATGAACAGTGTATCACTATATACCCATTAACGGCCTGTTATTCCGTTGGGCCGTTTCCAGCCCATGTTATCTTTTGGCCTTCTTAGAGCCCATTTATTCTTGGGCTCATTTCCAGCATTCGTTTACTTACGACTCGTTACTGTCATTTTCTGCTTGTGGGCCAAATTCAGCCCATGGTTACAGTCGCCCCGTTTGTGGTCGGTTAATACGTACGTTGGGCCGTTTTCATAGCGTCATCAAATATGGCCTATTCGATGGCCCGTTATGGTCAACCCATGAACGGACGATTCCAACTCTAGCCCGTTTATGGCCATAATGCGGTCTATTTTTGGCCCATGTTTGCCAATCGATCATACGGCCCGTATAAGGCCCATTGATGATACGGCCCATAGAAGGCCCATTGTTTCTACGGCCCGTAGAAGGCCCATTGTTTCTACGGCCCGTAGAAGGCCCACTGTTTCTACGGCCCGTAGGAGGCCCAGTGTCACTACAGTAAATATTAGCCCATGGTTATTGTGGCCTAGTTTTAAAAAATAGGTTATTGCAACCACGAGCAAACCGCGGAAAAAGAACTACAATGACTACAAGCAAACAAATAAACAAGACAACAAGGAAATAAATAAGCAAGCAACTAACGCTAGGCTATCACGGCTATTACACATATTACATCCACTGGGCATCAAAGTTCGCCACCAGTGCAAATATAGGGAACAAAGCAGCATATCATATACACTGGTTGTCAAAGTTGGCTACTAGCACAAATAAACGCCGCAGCAAAACAAATCTAGAACTGAAACCACTTCAGAAGATCTCAAGAAACAATATCCTGGGTACCCATAATGCTGGCAAGATGCTTAGCAAGCTTATTAACTTTCTCTTGTTTGGCGCTTAAATCCTCCAGCGCTTGCTGTTGCACCAGGAAATATGAATCTGAATTCTGCAGGGACTTCCTTAGTCCCTCAGCTTCCTGTCACAGCACATCTGATCGATGTCTTTCAACTTGAAGTTGAGACTCAAGAAGACGAACTGATTCTGGCAGCGAGTTCGAAGAGCTTGTGCCAGCAGTAGTGGCCAGTAACTCGAACACTACATCAAGACATGACTTTTGGGTTCTCTCATTGTCGTCAAGATAGTTTTGATCAGCTTTCTTGGAGACCAACAGAGATGTCTCACTATCTTGAACCTTATCTGCATTACTTCCTTTACCACTAACACAGTACTGTTCTCCAATATTTTGTCCGCATTCTAAAAGAGAAACAAGCAGACACATCACATGTTTACCATGTTGTATATGAAACTCATTTTGGTAAATGAGTTCAGTAGTAAAGTGGACAGAATAACAACATGAAACAAACATATATCTATGTACCATGGTCACTTTATGGTCTATATCATTCTAGTTTTTGTTGCCAAATCAAGATAGAGACACAGTTCAAATAATATTTGTTCAAGACAAAGCATAATAGACAGAATATAAGTGTGGGAAACTATAGAGCAATAACAACACTTGTAATGTGCATGACATGAGAACATAACTATTTATTCAATTGAAACTGAAATCAACATAGAGCAGGTTACAACAGCAAACCATTTAAAGAAACAGGTTTAAAACATACCTGTTGCACCATTGGAGTTTCAATTCCATCCTTCAAATTTGAAAATAGTTGGTATGAGTAAATACAGTAATGCAAGAGCAAAGGAGTATGAACCATAGCTACAGAACCTGACCTGAGAACAAATCTTCTTCTCCTTTAAGCGTTGAGTTGGAATTCAGAGTGGTGGTCCTCGTGCTTTGGGCACTGCAGTTCTCTTACTAACTGCTTGTGTTTGGGTGCTCTGTGGTGGAGACAGTGCTGTGTCAACTGGAACTGGGTTACTATCTGCCGGGGTTGGGGTTAGAAGGGGTGTCGCTGGTTCTCTGTCCAACTGGGTAGGGGTACAATCTGCGAGTGTCTGGGTTATGTGTGTTGGATCTTGTCCTTGGGCAAGTACAACCGTGGTTCTATCTACATCAACTAGTAGCACTATCTTTTCTGAAGACCGTGTTGTTACTCCCTTAGATACTGCCATCACCCTCTCCAATTCAAATGGCTGATAAACAAGAAAAGTAATTGAAAGTATAGACATTGTATGATAGATAGGTGCAATGGATAGTGGGGAATAAAAGAGGTCATGAAATAATTCATATTTATTTTGTCTAACCAAACAGGATAGCATGACACAATTTCACATATATGATGGCTAACTAAATAGGATAGAATGACACAATTTCACATTATGATGGCTAACTAAAAAAGATGGAAAGACATAGTTCAAAATATGATGACTATGTAAATAGGATGACATGATATAACTATATAATGTGTTTATTAAATAGGTTGGCATGCCATAATTCACATACATTCACAGATAGAATGCCATAATTCAAAATATGATGACTGTAAACACTAAACATGATGAGATGATATATAACTATATGATGTCTTTATTAAATGGGTTGCCATGCCATAATTCAGATAGATGATGTGTATGTACTATGTAAACATGATGGCATGATATAATTCAAATATATGATTTATATAGTAAGCAAGTAAGCAGATGGCAATCCATATATGATGTAAAAACTAAGTAATGCAAGACAACATGCATGACATGGGTAATATAACCCTGCCAAGTTTGAGCATAGACCTCATGGGGGAAATAGGACTGGTCATCAGTCTCTTAATCCTCCTCTGAGGAGCTCTCTGTAACCAGCAAGATGTCTGCTTCAGCAGGTAGCATTGTCTGCTCTGAATACCTTGTTTTCACTCCAGATACTTCCATCACCGCTTCAAACGGCTGATGCACAGGAAGAGTTGTTGAATATACAAACGTTGTCGACAAATGGAACACGAAATACAAAAAAATGATAGCATGATATAATTCACATACATGATGATTGGCTAAACAACATGGCATTGCATAATTCACATATGTAATGCCTTTGCAACAAGATAGCATTGCATAATTCACATATATAATGTCTTGCAACAAGATGGCAATGCATAATTCACATATATGGTAATTAGACACTGACAGGTGGCATTCAGACAAAGCATGTCTAAAGTAATCAAATGACATAGCAACGCGAGACACCATACGCACGATATGAGCAACATAACCCTGCCAAGTTAGAGCATACACCTGGGGGGGATAGGACTGGTCATCTATCTCTGAATCGCCCTCTAAGGAGCTATCCGTAACCAGCGAGATATGCGCTTTGTCAGATAGCATAGTCTGCTCTGAAGACCTTGTTTTCACTCCAGAATTTTCCATCACCATGTCAAATGGCTGATGCACACGAAGAGCAGTTGAATGTACTAACATTGTTGACAAATGTAATATGTAACGAAAAAAAGGATGGCCTGATATAATTTACATATAAGATGACTGGCTAAGCAGGATGGCATTGCAAAATTCACATATGTGATGCCTGGCTAAACAAGATGGCGTTGCATAATTCACATAAATGATGAATAAACTAAATAGATGAAATTTGCACAAAGGATGTCTAAACTAAGCAGATGACATATTTGATGTATAAAGTAAGCAATGCAAGGCGCCATATGCATGGTATAACCAACATCAGCATGCCAAGTTAGAGCGAAGACCTCAGGGGGTAAATAGGAGTTGTCTTCTCCTTCTGAATCCCCCTCAAAACAGATATCTTCCTCTCGATTACAATCCGAAATGCATGGAGGGGGGCTGCCTTTGCGCCTACCATGGAGCAACGTCTACATGAAATTTTATTGCCACGCAAGGCTCGTCTCTTTTGCTCTACATGTTCAGTTCCATTGTTTACAATAACTGTCATGCATAGGAATAAAACATAGTGAGATTATGTAAGGAGTGCATGCAGAAATCCAGAGTGATGGCTTCAGTTAAAAAATACAGATAATGGCTTCTTTACTGTTTGTTTCCCACCCAACATGAAACTCATAGTAGACACCGGAGATTAACCAGATAGTAGATAGATACTATTGATTGCGGCCCTGATATGTACCCCACAACCATTTAAAAACTCAAGTTTGACCATTAGTTTGGAATTGACTCAGAGTCTAATCGGTGAACATGATGATAAAGTAGCATGTAATATTAAGCGATGCATAGCGTAAGCAGACACAAAAGAGTGCGACCTCTCTTGCGGACCTGTGTAGTCCTCGAGGTCATCTGCTTGGTTGATGATGGTAATGCAGTTTTCATGGCTGTCGGCGGTGGGGAAGAAGATCTGAGGCGGCGAAAGACAGTCTGGAGGTCGGATCCCTACTGTGCTGGACCCTTCTGTCGTTGGAGCAGCTGAGCTGGGGTGGACGACGACGCAGCAGGAGCGGGACAAACCACACAAGGTTTTCTTTGACAACTATCTGTAAGAGAAGTAATTTTGTAAGGGCTCGTTTGAATTGAAGGATTCCAACAATGCAGGGATAGGAAATAGACAGGAATAGGATAGGAATGCACGTGCAAAACAGAGAATTTAAAAACACAAGATTTCTGCCAATCTGGATGTTTGATTCACAACAATTGGAATATCACATGATGCAAAGAAGCATGGTGAGATTAAGTCAAACCACAAGAAAATGTACGATTATAATGCTATTATGCTACTATCTCTTAGTCTTGTGCTTCATGAATAGGAATTTGAAAAGGAGGACAAGTGAAAATTAAAATTCCTACGGTTTTTCTTTCAAGGAGACACTAAAGGAACAAATCCTACAGTTTTCCTTTGCTCCATTCCTTTGAACCAAATTCATGAATAGTAGTACCATAGGAAACTTTCCAATTCCTATGTTTTTCATTCACTTTTGCTTTCAAGCACTGGCGATTCTAGTAGGTAGGCTTGAGCAAGGAAGAGCCTACACTAAAAAAATGTTTTTGTGCTACTTCTATTACTTTGGACCCAGGCCACTGCCCTACTAGCTCAACTCCCAGGGCCATCGACAAATGCACAGCTCAAACGCGCAGAGATAAATAATGATGGCGTTCAAGAGAGTCCATCACGGATAGCTAAGTTGCCTGGTACCTCACTGCTTATCATATAGTAGGATAAAATAATCGTATTTCCCATTACTACGTGTGCTTAGTGGACAATATATATAACATGTAGAGTAAAAAAGAGATGCAACAAGTGTACAACCTCTTTGGCGAAGCCATGTCGATCTCAACATGATTGGGTTGGCCGGTGAGGATGCTCCGGCTGACTTGGCTATTGGAGGAGGGGAAGAAGATCTTAGGCGTCTGGAGATGGAGCCCGAGGTACTGCTCCGCTGTGATGGAAGGTTTCATCGTTGGAGCAGCTCCGGTGAGTTGTATGACGCCGAGGCTGAAGCAGGACAAGAGAGACAACATTAACCTGAGTGGAATTCTAATAGCATCTCCAATACATGACGTAAAATACATAACCGCTAAGTGCTAGATGTAAAATACATCAGCCGCTCATCTCTGAACTTAACTGTCAAAACTGAATTTAACTGTCAAAACTGAACTTAACTGTCGAAACTGAACTTAACTGTCGAAACTGAATTTTGCTGTCGAAACTGAATTTTGCTGTCGAAACTGAACGCACTAGCAAGGTGAGGCTACACTTCGGTCGACTGACTTTTTCATCTCTGGTCAGTCGATTTTGCAGCCGTTGGATACGAAATCAAGGGCATGCAGTTCATCTTCAACCTCCACCCCCTTGAGCCGCCAGCCACCACCGGCCAAACAGCAGCCCCCCGCCGCCCGTGGCCGACGGTGCGCCGCCCCGCCCGCCCCGAAAAGACTCCCCACCGCCGGTCCGCCGCCGCCTCAACCATCCCTCTAGCTCCCTCGTGCCGAGCTTTTTCTCCGGCGATCCCCACGCCACCGCCCTCTCCGGCGAGCCCCCCTCCCCGCTGCGGCTGGTTCTTCCTTCACCCCAGCGAGCCCCCCTCCCACCCCCTGAAAATCGACTGACCCAAAAGTCGATTCAATCGACTGAAGTGTAGCTAAATCGGAGCTGCATCGCAAGCAAGAGCAAGAGCGAGAGCAGCAGCGCGAGCAAGAGCAATAGCAAGAGCAGACCAGGCAGGGGACCGAGAGCAAGAGCAGAGCAGCAGCGCGAGCGAGAGCTAAAGCAGCAGCAGCTCCTACTGATGTGGACGTCGCCGCCGAGGGAGCGACACCATGGAGGAAGTGGCCAGCGACGCCGCTGTGGATGGAGCCGCGCTATGCCGGCTCGGGACCAAGCGCCGGTAGCACCGTGGGATTGAATCAAGAAGAAAATGCGGCGATTATGTACAACCTCTTTGGTGGCGCCGATTAGGCCGCAGCTTCATCCGAGGAAACAGTGATGATGATGCTCTTCCGGTGGTGCAGGTGAAGATGGTGGTGTGGGAATAGAGGTGGCGCAAAAGACGAGGGGAACGTCAGGGCAGCTCCTTGGAGGTGGAGGACGGGGTGGCTGAACCGGCGGGACGACGAGACCGATGACGGATCCTCATCCGGTACGGTGGATGAGGGACATCGAGGTGTTGCTGTGGACGACGTCATCGGGGAAGAGGCTCCGGCTGGGTGGCGGACGGAGCAGGGTGTGGGGCTTCGTCACGGGTTTTCGCGGCCTCGGTGTACGAATGGGTGGGCGGATGGGATGGCAGTGGGGAACCTGGCTTCGGGACACGCTTGTCCAAAATGTGGGGTAAGTTACGAAAGTACCCCCACCGATTTGAGGCGGTTCTTTTGGTTCAGGGGTACCACAGGCACTTCGCGCATCGGCATTTCACAGGAGGTGGGAGTTTTCACGCGCGTTGTAATTTCGGAATAGCAAGGCGCGGGTTGAGATGGAGGGAGTTGTCAGAGCACAACGAGACAAAGATATATCTTAAACATTTCGGGCTAACAAGGCGCGGGTTGAAATTTCCGGACAAGCCTAATGTCATTCAAAACTTTGAATTCATGTTATGTTCAATTAAAATATTTCACTACATGTATAATGCATGCAACCTACTACTCATATGAATGTTTTAGTGCATTCCCAATGTATATACTACCGCTTCAATATGAACTAAATGTGAATTCGTTTCTCTATTTGAATAAGATCTACAGTAATGATTGTTGTGAAGTCAAAGCATTTGAATTCGTTTCTCTATTTTAATAAGATCTACAATCATCATTATTGTCAAGTTAAACCATCGTTTGTGTATTATCTTCACAGCACACCACATGATTAGTCTCGAGTTACATATGAACTATGTGTACTATATGAACTCGAACTCGATTTTTTGAATCCACTTTATGTTGATTTCAAATCACATTACATTTCTAGCTCTAGCTAGATCTTCATAATCTAAACCATGTCTTATATGTATAATGTTTTTATCACATTATGTATGGTGCCCCGCCCCCTACACCTACAAGTATTTAGATGTGAGTTACAAACACCACACATTACCACAAATTCATATAAAATGTGAGAATGTTCGATATATAGTATTGTTTAGATTGTTCGATATTTAGTTGTAAGCTGCAAACGCCACACATTATCACAAATTCAAATAAAATGTGAGATTGTTTCATGTATAGTATGGTTTAGATTGTTCGAGATTTAGTTGTGAGTTGCAAACGCCATACATTATCACATTATGGTATAACATGTGCACAACACGTGTATCACCGCTATATTCATGCATGCATATGTTTAAAACATATGATCTCCTATTCAAATATATGAATCCGCTTTCATATCAAATTATGAACTTTGTTAGTCTTTTACACCCACACAATCCTCTAACCTTTGTAGCTACCACTAACTTTCTCTTGTGCATGTGGACGCCCTCCTCGCCCTCGCCCTCCCTCGGCATTCTATCCACCGGGAACATTCATTTTTTTTCTTTAGGTCGTTCTCCCAGAGTCTCCACAACTCCTTTCTGACACACACCGATCGATAAACCTCTCCAGCGATGCCTGCCTACAACATACACACGCACCTTCAATCTCCTCCTTTATGTGTCCTTGCCTCGTGTCTCTCATACGGTCACACACACGTGTAAACTCTCGCCCCTCTTTTCATCGATCTCACAACCGCACACTCCTCCCCCTATCTAGCTAGTAGCTGGGCCTATCGCACCACCTCCTAGCTCCATTCTCCCTGTCTATCTGGGCCTTATTTGCCTCTAACAAATGGACGTACACCGACCGATCTCCCGCTATACATATAGCTAGCTAGGTCCTTATAACTCGTTTTTACCCACGCGTCGATCGATCTACCTCATTAGTTATATCTCTCCCTTCCTCCAACAAACAACAATTGATCTACCGATCTAGTTAGGTTTGCTTACCAAACACATGGTTCCCCTTCATCATCCATGGATGCGTCCCGATAGATCTATCACGCACAGGCACACACAAAAACACATCCCCACTCTTATTGATAACATTGCAGTTCCACCCTCAGTTTGTCTAGTAGGCCTCTCCCACCATCTTCGAGAAGCAACTCCATCACCCATCCAGCACTCTACCCCTCTCCCTCCCTCCCTCTCTCCTCTCTCTCTCTCTGTCCCATCATATTTCCCGTCCTTCAGTTATGTATGGATGTCGACCGATCTCCCTCAAGACATAGTTGGGTCTCTCCTTCTCAACACATATACGAGTCGCTCTACCTCTATAGTTAGGCCTCTGCCTACCCCTCCCCCCACCCCCTCCCCCACACACACACCGATACATCAAGCGCTCTAGTCATGTCTCCCTGCCATACACAAACTTGACATGTGCCCTCTGACGTTCCAGTAGGTCAGTCGCCCTATATCTTTCACTTGCACACACACACACAATTTTGATGGCTCTCTTCATCGATCTCGCACCCACCCACTTGATCCTCACTTCGACTCTATCGATATCTATGACCCCTCCCTCTCTTCTCGTGGATTGCCCGACCCTCTATATATGATATGGATAGGCCTCCATTTCACACACATTGCATGCAAAATTTTGTTTGAGATGTCATCGACACATATTCCCACAAATACATTCACGAAATCAAACCCCACCCCCACACCCCAAAACAAAAAACACTCACGAACGCGGTTTCTATCTCTCACACACACCCATGTAGGTGGGGGGCGTGCACAAAGAGAAGAGGTGCATGCACGGCGCACGTACTCCCGTCTCTTTCCCAACCACACCCACGTGGGTCCATGGTGGAGCTCATTTCTGTACAAAAAAGGCAGCCCACGTGGTAATTTGGCACGTGTACTGGTTGTCCACTTGGTGGAGGGAGGATCGTCTACCACGGGTGAACAAACAAATTGCGACTTGACATGTTATGTTAAAAAAAGAGGCAAACCATGTGGGGCCTACCTTAGAGGCAAGGCCTATACACTAGAGTACTTTTGATGTGTCCCATCAACTCGCAGAACAAGGAGAAGCTTGCTTAGTACGCCGTCTCCCCCGCCCACGGGCGCGGTGGCTCATAGGATGAGGTGAAGCTTGCTTAGTACTGTCCGCCTTACGCCCACTCCCTCGCCCATGCGCGCGGTGGCTCGCAGGACGAGGAGAAAAACTTACTACTCCCTCCGTTTACTCCTCATCCCTACTACCTTGGTTATAGATATTATATCATATTGTTTGGAATATATATGTCCTCTAGTAGATTTCAATATGAACTACTAGTACATACTCCAAACGCTGATGTATATAGACGTATTTTAGGGTGTAGATTCACTCATTTTGCTCCGTATGTAGCACTCTCCCTCGCCCCTCGACCCTCATCCACGTGGTGGATGTGCAGTAATTCATTCGGTCTCATATAGCCAGAACGATATATACTGCACTACCATTATTACTCGACTTCCCAAAGAGGCGAAGAGCCAATCGCAAGGTTAATATTTTGGAGATGACAAGTGCAATGTTATAGGAGAACGATTAGTAGGTGCCGCGCCATTTAAATAAAGTTTTTTTCTTCACTGGCACGTACACAATATGATAGGTTCATATGGAGAGAAAAGGAAACCGCTCCATTATATACATAGTCATGACGGGCCAGCCTACACGGTTACTTGTTGGGGTTGCTCTCTTCACACTCTCTCGCACAAAACGACTGTGGCCACAACTCTAACATCCCGGTGGATCACGTCCGTCGGGGGAACGGGTGGATGCTTAGTGTAGATATGGTCACAGTCGCTGACGGTGAAAACCCACTGTCAGCACGTCCCATTCAGGGGTCCCCGCCATTCTCTCTCACAAAGCCGGTGAGGTTTCCTTTGTCCCTTGCTCACTGCCGCGACGTGGGCAGTTGCCGCCTCTCGCCGCCCTCCTCAAGGTTGAGCTACGTCCCGACATCCCTCAGGTACAACTCCCTTTACAGCCGGCTTGCATTACTGCTCCAGCGGCCCACATCACTCCATGTGGATATTTCTCTACTTCTTTGCCCCGCACATACCTCTACTGGCTTCTACGTACTGTATTTGTGATGAGTTTATGTCTCATCAACTAGTCCTAATAATATTATTCTAATCACGCTTCTTCAATTTCTTTGCCACAGGGATGCTCATCTCGATTTTGGTGAAACTGCACAAAATGATCTGATGGTCAAAAGGTTGCAAACTTCGTTTCTTAGGAAGCTCGAACGTTGCCAGCAAATTGAAGCCTGGTAAGGGTTCATGGTTCAAGGGCTAGGGACTGCATGGATAGTTTTTTCTTTAGCTGCCTCTGTTCCAAAATAAGTGTCAACTTTAGTAGTAGTACAACTTTGTACTAAAGTTTGCATAAAGTTGAGACACTTATTTTGGAACGGAGGGAGTACATATTTGCTATGATCTATCAATCATTGAGATGCAATAGCATGCATGTTAGTCTCCTTTGTATTTGATGAAATGTTGCAACGGGCAACCTTGGGCGCAAGATACATGTAACAGAAGCTGGAAGCTTCATAGCATTGTACAAATTTATCTCGCTGATAAATTACAGTACGTACTATACTAGTACTTCCTCCGTCCCTAAATATAAGTCTTTCTAGAGATTTCACCATGAACCACATGCGGATGTATATAGATGCATTTTAAGTGTAGATTCATTCATTTTGTTCCGTATGTAGTTCACCTAGTGGAATCTCTACAAAGACTTACTACCTCCGTCCTGGTTTATTAGTCCCCACAATATTTGTGTCAATTGTTGACCATACATTTAACTAAATAAATAATAATGCATGTCAGCAAAAATTATATCTCTGGATTCGCATTCGAACATAGTTTTTAGTGATATTAATTTAAGTTACATGCATTGACATTTTGATGGTTAAATCTAAGGTCAAAGTTTGACACAAAATACTAAGGGGACCAATAAACCAGGACGGAGGTAGTATCTACTAGTAATAGCTAGCCCCCACTACTAGGAATTCTCTATCCTCTCCTTGAGCCACATCATCAAAATTAATGTAGCCGTTAGATGAAATAAATCAGTCCATAATAGCCGTCTGATCTAGACGTTGAGAGGCTCCGCACTAAGCCACATGCAAGCATGCAGAAATACCATGGCATGCATGTGAGTGGGTTTTAAATCACATCAACATGTCTGCACGCAAGCATGCACCGGTAGCATGCATGTAAGTGAGCTTTTATGTCCCATTAACATGTCAAAAAGAAAAATACAATCCCATTATCCAGTAGGAGTTGGCTGATCTTTTTTCCTTACGTGGGATGATCTAAATGATGATGGGAATCTTTTTAGTTTGGCTACCACATTTGTCATGCGGTTATATAGTTTTTTTTAGTTCTATGAAATCGATAATTTTACGCAGAGAGATATACGGCTGTTCCGCGGCAATGCGCGGGGACTCATCTAGTATTTAGGAACGGAGGGAGTATTATGTAAAGAGTTAGGTGTCGCACGGTGTCCAGAAAATATGGTGATAGTGTGAGGTGGGCCATGTAATCACTGAGCCTGCGTGGTTTCACTGCTCTTGCACTCCTCCGCTGTAAGAATGGAGAAAATTGTAATCTAGTAGTACCTCCTTTCACCGAAAGCGTGGGACATCCAGCAGTCCTACCACCTGAGTAATAAAGACCAATAAGCTGTCAAATCACATAGACCCAGCAGTAAGTTGGACGGACGAAGCAACCATCACTCTTGTGCCAGTGAGAGGTCGCATCCGCTCTGCTCGGGCATGAATGCGGCACCGATTCTTTGGAGCGGTGCTGACCATTTCGGGCGGGAAGCGCGCGCGGGCGATGGAGGGGCTTTGGGTGGGCCAGGCTGGTCAGGAGCGGGCGTGGCAGCTGTCCGCCTGTCCCTACCGGACACGCCCGAAAATGAGAGGACGCACCGACTCTCACGGCTAAAATCGTACACTACACACCATCTCTCTATAGGAGTAGGTCGATCTGTCGCTCTCTCTAACACACACATGCTATTAAACACACACACACACACACACACACCCCTTGGTCCCGCTGCACCTTCTAACGTGACTTATTACACCTAGACGGAGGGAGTAGTAAGTACGAGATACGGTGGCACACTGACTTAGGTCGAATACAAGTGCCAAAAATTGTGTGCATGTTATAATAAGGATTCACTTAAAATAGTACGTGAGCAAAACAGAGGTATCAATTGGACAGTGTTTCCGAGCAGTAGCGAGATGTGTGAGGTAAGATACACCGCTGGTGCTTTTAATTTTTCTTATTAATTTGTTTGTTTCACCCTCTGACTAGTGGGACCCAACGTACTACATGGAGAGAGGTAAGGTGACTAAGGCTACATTATTTCTGCACCACTGTGGATAGTCTTACCACCAAAGCCACATGACACGATTATGATTTAAATCCCAATGACTCCCACACACACAAAAAACATGGCATGCTTGTCACAGGAATGCAGGAATGTATAAAAGGCTATTTTCCTCTCGTTGAACATAATGGGAGGGTTGTGTAGCTGGTTAGCCTGTTCTCTCATCAAACTTGAGGTCTCAGGTTCGATAACTACACTTGAGCATAATTTGTGCCAGGAGGATTCTTTGACTGGTCAAAATGGATGGATACGGAGCTATATGATCTCATAGTGACCGTATAATCACCTCATCACGTATAAGCTGCAGCCTCGGCACTTGTTTTCTAGGGTTTGCACGCTTCACACTCTCTCTCCAGTATATATATACACGCTGGAGCCTCAGCGCTTGTAGTTGCTCTCTTCACACTCTCTCACCCTCTCCAGATCTAAACAAGACCTCGTTGGCCTCTCTCTCCCCTCACTACTGCTCAAAGAGTCGGCATGATCTGTCCGCCGGGAAGGGAAGGAGGCTTAACATTGTCGCCGTCGGCGAGGGAGGGAATCCACTACCAGCACAGCTATTCACTTTCACCCAGCGGTGGCGCGGGAGGGCCTCCGACCCCTTCTTCTTTGTCGCCGTATCGTCACCCACCGAACCATGCCCCAAGAACCTTAAGGTATAATGTACTTATTCGACATGCATTGCTCTAGCTGCATGTATACCATGAATCTAGGACGTGGTTCAAAGAGGAAAGGAGTGGGGGAAAGTAGTGGGAAAAGTTGTATAGCATGAATCTAGGACGTGGTTCAAAGAGGAAAGGAAGGGGGAAAGTTATATAGCATGAATCTAGGACGTGGTTCAAAGAGGAAAGGAATGGGGGGAAAGTAGTGGGGCAAGTTGTATCACATAAATCAAGGACGTGATTCAAAGAGGATAGGAAGGGGCGAAAGTACTAGTACAGACTGGCTATCCAGCACCTACGTTGGTCGAAAAGGGAAAATAATGACAAACGCAGTACGCACATCTGTAATGAACTGATCTTTTGTTTTGGGGGACAAGGCTGTAGAGTTTGAGCAGGACTAGATTTGTTGCACTCACATAGGGAAAGGTGTCTAAAGATAACAAAACTGGGACCAACACAAATATGCTCCTTGGTTGTTTGTTCTTTGTTGCAACAGACTGTGCATGACCACAATACATCGGTACATGCACATGGTGCTGGTGCATCCACTATCTCGTGCAACTCTTTAGCTGTTGTTAATCTAAGGCCATGTTTGGTTAAAAACTCCCTAGTCCCTACCTGCTTGGTTCAGGGATTAAACATGGACTAGAGGTTATTAAGTGACATGCTAAAATACCATGTTACCCCTAGTAATGAACTAATAGAGACAAGGTGCGATGCGTGGCAGGGGCAACTGTTGGAAAAAGTCCCAAAAAGACTCCCTCGGGGTCTTCTTTCTTTAGTCCCAAATGCCCACTTTTAGTCCCTAAAAGTCCCCCCTGTTTGGTTTAGATGGGACTGACACGGAGTTTTTTAGTCCCTACACCAAAATGTCCCTGTAAACAAACACCCTCTAATAATGCCACTGGAAAATTGATGCAATGCCACAGTTAAAAGCAAATTACATGTTTAACAAATTTTATTGTTAATATAATCTCTATGTTAATATTAATCAATGCCACCATTTGAGAAATGCTACTGTCTTGCTTTCTTTCCCATTTAGATAAGGTAGATGCTTCTTTTTGTTGGCTTCTGTGTCATCCACTGTTATTAACCACTAGTTGTTTCCTTTGCACCTCTGTGTAAACAAGGTTATCTACTTCACCTCGTTGCCATTGTGACCTTTTTTGCACTGCACAAAACACTTTTGTTTTAAGAGTGTTTTGTGCAGTTCAACCAAAATGTCACACCGACAATGTTGCTTGATTGCTTGATCTTAGTGGAACTGCACAAGATGAGATCTTACTTCCTATCCGTGTTGGCAAATTTGCTTCAGATCTTCTTCTTGTGAGTTGTTCGAATTCTGCATCATGAGAGGTTAGTACTAGCCTTCTTTCACATGATTCTGCAATGTGCTTTCATATGTTGTGCTACTTGTACGGTAATGTTGCTTGATTTTAGTGAAATGCACAAATGGAGACAAGACTTCCAATCTGTATGTGCACCATAATATCCCATTGAGGTAAGATAAGGATATTTCATAATTGTTGGCCTGTATTTTGCCACTTTCATCAGAAAATTAATGTCATTGTTTAGTGCTATACTTGTGCTCCCTAATTGTCATGCCAAATCTTACATTGAAGGCGAAGCTTGTCTGTTATTGAACCAAGTGATGAAGGGGAAGAACAAGCGGAAGAAAAACAAAAATCAACTCCCGGTGCTGTAATGAAGCACTAGAACTGTGATGACACAAGTAATGATATAGTTTTGCATCTTAATTTATTGTTATGGCTGGAACGAGCAATTGTTTTGCCACTGATTTAATGCCACTCTTAATGTAATACGTAATTATCTCTACTTGTGCAAACAGGGATCTTCTTTGAAGATACCATATATTTTAGTGGAACTGCACAAGAAGATGTTGGAAACATTAAACTAATCGAGGAGTATATAGTAAGCATGGCCACCACAGTAGATAGCAACAGATGGTTCCGGAGAAGTGCTTCATCTGTATGCTCTACACAATAAGCCTCCTAACAAAGGTTGGTACTCGCCCACTGATATCATCCATATGATTGAGCTTTGTCATCTCTATTGGTGTTGTGCTACTGTTTAGATACTGTCATGAAAAAGTGGTATTGTCCTTGAGAAGTGCTTCATCGGTGTTGTTTTAAATATTTCCTTTCCTTTTTTTGAGCAAATAGGGATGCTAGAATTTAGTTGTCCTCTTGTCTTTGCACAACAGGATCATCTTCCTCTGAAGAAGAATATGGAGTACGTGAAGTGACTAGTTCCGATTATGCCAGGATGAAGAAGCCCTGTCTATCTTCTCATCAGAAGGAGCAGTTGAAGGATGGTTACATTACTCCCCACAAGACCAAACTAACTTCAGCTCAGAAAGACTGACAAATCTCCATTTCTTTGTTGTCATGCGCGAGTACAATGTTGTTCTAGGATTCTTTCTGGTGAGTTCCATTTTTCTAAAAGTGTGCTCTACATGGACCATGTAGGTGCCTGATTAAACTGTCAATTCATAGTACAGTTTGCTTTATACTAATCACTTTTTTGTATTTGTGCAAACAGGGGTGCTCAGCTTGATTTCAATGGGAACTGCACAAAATGTTCATGAATACATCGAATCATTCATTTCCACCACAAGAAAGGAGGTGCCGATAAGTTCAAGGCATTGCAACATATAAGGGCGAAATCATACAAGCTACGCGCGAATTTGGTTGATTTTGGTGGAACTGCACAAAAAGAACAGCTGGTTATTTAGCACGAGGTGCCATGTCAATGTCCGAACTGATGGCAAACCCTGCCCATTCCACAATCGTGGGCATTTGATATTTTGGAATGGGACAACCTTGTTAAATTTTGCTCATTGATTTTAGCAAGAAGACATGCATTTGATATTTTTGAACGGGACGCCCTTTGCTGTCAGCAGCGTCGATCAATTTTTTTCTTTATTCTTTAGTTGTGAAGTAAATATTGCCTCTGACATGTGAGTCGCTGAGATGCATAATCATCGATTGTTTTGAATGTTCTCTATGAATTGCCAACCCTGTGTGTTTGATTGCAATGTACATAAACGCTAAAAAGCTACCCAAACTCTTTGTACTCATTATGTTCCTTTTTACTTCACACATGTGAAAGTGCATACTTTTTTCTATAAGATTGGTCAAAGTAGAGATACTTTGACTGCAGACAAAACTTGTATGCAGACTAGAAAGGAGCGGAGGGAGTACATGTGAAACTGCTGCAAACAAGGTGATCACCCTGGGAATAATGGTAGTACGTATTGTTTTGCATGTTCATCCAATGCTAGTGTTCGAACTAATCGAAATAAATTCATTCATACACGGTCGGATTTCATATAAACATGCCGGATTTCATTACATTTCATACATTCTTCAACTAAAAAGGGGTGCGCTGGAGGTATAATTAATTAACTGAAGCTACCCACGTGTGTCCCGCTGAGCTGAACAGAATCTTCAGTGACTTAACTACAGGTGCAGTTGCATAACTGACATGTGGCCTATTGGTCCCACGTGTCATTCAGCCAACTGCACCAGCAGTTAAGTAGAAGCGGCGTTCTTCTCCAACACAGCTCTCCGACTCCACATCGCTGCCAAGAAGCTAACCAGCCGTCAATGGTCAACCCGCCTAGCTTGGCTTCAACCGGAGGGTAGCAGCAGTGGCCTTACTTGGACCCGAGTGGCGGCAACCTACCGTGTTCTACTCTTCCTTGTTTTCTATGTGGCACGACCTCGTTGGCAGCGAGGCGGGGCCTCGGTGGAGCCGACGATGTCCTCTATCTCGTAGCCGGCGAGCGGCGCCTCGGCAGACCGGTGGAAATCCTCCCCCTCGTTCACTACAAGAAATATGTCAACTAGTGACCTTCTGCCAGTGACCCTGGAAGAATTGGTCATAGATCTATGACCATTTCAGACCAATTGGTCAAAAGTTGTTCGGGGGGCTCCAAACCATAAACTATAATGACCATTTTGGTCAGAAAGGTCGTAATTTCCTTACACGAAATGGTCATAAAGTAGATAGCACTAGTCCGCTACCTTATTTCTAGCTGATCATGACCAATATAGATGGTCATAACCTTGTAAATTGTGGTGGGTTGCTATGACTAGGCGCCACCTTATTAGTTTTGCCTATGTGTCATGTCCATGTGGCAGTTTTTGCCCTAGGTTGTGAAGCAACCTATATTTCTGTCATTCCCAAAATTTCCAAAAAGATCTCATAAACTCTTTGGGTCATATCTTCGTCAAATATGTAAAAAACCTTCCTTGCCTACTTAAAAAATAATTCAAAAATATTCATTTTCCTATTCTGTTCAGAAAAACACTTTGTGAAGGAAGTACCACTTTGGCATGTCTAAATGGTATCCATTTTCTACAGTGCTTTCCTGTACCCAAATAACCATCCTCCACCAAATGCCAGCTCAATCCATTCATTATTTTGAGCCCAGCTTCAACATTCGTATTTATGTCCAGTGTGGTACTTTGCAAAGCAAGTACCACCTAGGCTCCTCCTTTTGAGCTGAAAATTTGTGAAGATGGTCTTCTTAGTAACTGGTCATCCTCAGCCAAAATTCACGCCCATTAGCCATGTGCATTTCCCGTACCGCTAATCAAACACTTGGCTGCTTATTCATGTTTGAGCATCGATCGGTATCCTCGCGAGAATCTTATGTTGTGATTTTCTTCCTAGCACCTACCTGGGGAGTGCCCAACCCACTAGACATGCCTAGGACGCCCAGAACACATGGCAACGCCACGGTCATGCGGTGACCACGCGGCGGGCATGCGAGTTTATGCGCTCTAGAGTTGGGGCCCTCGGCCACCGTCAAAACCTCGACGTATCGCCACCAAACCATGTATTTATGATTAAATAGGTACTTATGTAACTAGAAATGATTTTTGGAAAAAATAAATAGCAAACTATGAGGCAGCTGCAGTTCAAATTTGACCCGCTTCCTACTGAATTGGCGGGAATTTGTCTTTTTCACCAGAGGTGGATCAAAAATTTTGACACCCAACCATTTTGTCAATTGTGCATTAAATATGGCCTAGTATTTTAGAAAAATGATTTGGTCCAATTTTGCAACAAATATATGGTAGGTCCTTCAAAAAAACTCATTTCAGGCATTCGGAAAATGGAAAATGAATTTTCTGTGCAAAGAAAATGAAACTTTCTCAGGCAACATTGTTTGTCGTTCCAAGATGCACCCTTGTGCACAATATAAGATCATTTGAACAAACTATGCCATGAATGTGGCCATAAGATTGATCATTTGGCTTGAAAGCCATGAATCTTCACGCATGATAGCTCATTTCTAAGAACACTTTTTTAAAATAATTTCCGTATTACAAGTTTATTGTTTTTCCTGGATACTTGGTCACATATAATGACACAATGCGAAGGTTATCCAATTTTTTTGTTTTTTTGATTTTTTTATGTCCGTTTCAAAATGCGATCAAAACAGCGGGCTTGACCGTTCCTAGCTAGTGGTTGAATCTTGGAAAACTTTTCATGTTTCTCCTATTAAATAGATACTTATGTACCTAGAAATGATTTTTGGAAAAAATAAAGAGCAAACTATGAGGCAGCTGCAGTTCAAATTTGACCCGCTTCCAACTGAATCGACGGAAAATTATCTTTTTCACCAGAGGTGGATCAAAACTTTTTACACCCAACCATTTGGTCGATTGTGCCTTAAATATAGCCTAGTATTTTAGAAAAATGATTTGGTCCAATTTTGCAAGAATTATTTGGTAGGTCCTTCACAAAAAAACCTCATTTGGGGCACTCGAAAAATGGAAAATGGCTCTTTTGTCCAATGAAAGTGAAAACTCCCTTAGGAAACATTGTTTGGAATTCCAAGATGCACCCTTGTGCACAATATGAAATCATTTGAACAAACTATGCCATGAATGTGGCCATAAGATTGATCATTTGGCTTGAAAGCCATGAATCTTCACGCATGATAACTCATTTCTGAGAACACTTTTTAAAAATAATTTCCGTATTACTAGTTTATTATTTTTCCTGGAAACTTGGTCACATATAATGACACAATGCAAAGGTTTTCCATTTTTTTTGTTTTTTTGAATTTTTTATGCCCGTTTCAAAATGCGGTCAAAACGGCGGGCTTGGCCGTTCCTAGCTAGTGGTTGAATCTTGGAAAACTTTTGATGTTTATCTGATTAAATAGATACTTATGTACCTAGAAAGGATTTTTGGAAAAAATAAAGAGCAAACTATGAGGCAGCTGCAGTTCAAATTTGACCCGCTTCCAACTGAATCGACGGAAATTTGTCTTTTTCACCAGAGGTGGATCAAAACTTTTTACACCCAACTATTTGGTCAATTGTGCATTAAATATGGCCTAGTATTTTAGAAAAATGATTTGTTCCAATTTTGCAATAATTATATGATAGGTCCTTCACAAAAGAACTCATTTTGGACACTCGAAAAATGGAAAATGGCTTTTTTGTGCAATGAAAGTGAAAACCCTCCAAATCAACATTGTTTGTCATCCCAAGATACACACATGTGCACACTATTGGTTCATTTTAGCAAACTATAAGTGGTTAAAATGTTGAATGTTTACCCTGAATTAGGGGGTGAAAACTATAAGAGAAACAAAAGAAAAAACAAAACTACCTAAGCTTAATTCTGATTGGTGGAATCACTAGTGGCTTGGATCGATGACCTGGCAAACATCAGTCCATCCATCCGTCCATCGATCCATCCCATCCGATGGCAGCAAACCCCCTCTCTCTCGCGAACCCCACCTAACCCTTCTCTCTCACGCGAACCCCACCCACGGCAGCAAGCCCTCTTCTCTCTCACGCTAACCCTAGCGCTACACTCCTCCCTTGTCGCCGCCACCTCCAGGGCCAGATCCTGGCTGCCGCGTCTCCCTCCGACCTCCCTCCGACCTTGCCGCCGGCGCTCCCACCCTCTCCCCCCTCCCTCACCTACCCTCACATCCCCTCACCTCATCGGAAGACATCGTGCACTTGAGCAGGTCAGGCGGCAGCGATGGCTCCCAGATCCGCAAGGGCTTGGACCTGGAGCTCCGTCCCCATGGCAGCGGCGGTGGCTGCGGCTGATAGGTCCACCATGGGCCTGGACCTGGAGTTCCATCTCCTCCATGGGGTCGGCTTCCAGATCCGCGCCCCCATGGGTTGGACCTGGTGCTCCATCTCCATGGCATAGTCTGCTTCCGCTTGGTCGTCCGTGTCCTTCTGCTGCTCGTCGAGGTAAGATATTCTCCCAATTTTTTCTTCCTTTTTCTTCTATTCCCTTACCTGAAGCGTTGTGGATTCCCTCCCTCCTCATGCAGAGCATCGTGGTCGTCATCGTGGACACCTCCCGGCCCCGGCTCCGCTGCCTGGCGCGCCTTCAGGTCGCTAGTCATCCACCTCCCCCTGCCACCAGTTTCATTCTCCAGCAAATTAGTGCTACTTCTCGGCTTGCTGTGATCTGTGTGTCGAGATGAATTCCTAGAATTTTCTTTCTTCTTCTACTTTCGGTAATCCTTTCTTGAATGTCCTTCCCTTCCCTCTACGCGTTTTCTTGCAAATTCATGAGCATCACTCAAGTGACTAGAATCCCTCTTGGAGTTTTTTGGGGAAGTTTCCTTTCTTGAACGTCCTAGCTAGATTTCCTGCGTATAGGAATTAGCTAGATTTTGGTGAGAAAATGCTACTTCTCAACTCATCTCCGCTGCTTTAGTTTACTGTACACAAGCCTACTAGATGCATGATGTGGGTGCCTAATGAATTCTTTTCATTCAACGTTATGTCATACAAATCAAAATCGTTGCCTAATCGATCTTAGATACCACTGGCCAAGGAACACATAGAATATTTATAGAACCTTTTTGATAAGGAGAACAAAACAGAGAAGATTATTAATCACTTAAAGAGTAGACAAAGCCTAAAGTACAGAACAACCGAGCTCGCCTAAACTGCTCTTTCAGTCTCACTTTGTAGATTACCCAACTAGCTGCGAGTAGACAGGCGAGGCATGGCCTGGTTACTGACTGCGGTTACTGGTAATAACCCTTTACATCCTGGTATAGATTCAAGTGTACATTCACCATGGTTACTGCCTGTGTATAAACTAGTTTTCAATGTACTAGCGACATATTTTAGCAATGAAAGTTGCAGTTTCTATAACTGAAATGCTACAAAATAGGGGCCAAAGTGGCAGATTGTTTCTTTTTTAGGGGCAAAGTGGCAGATTAGTTGGCACTATAGTAAGTTGCTTATGTTGGTGTGGCGCACTCAGTCATGTTTCTTTGCACTAGAATTTTCAAAAAACACATGATTTTCTTAGGGGTGGCTCTCTGAACTGAATTGCTTAGAACTTTCCTATCCAAACAAGAGTTGCCATTTTCAGTATAATATGAGATTTCTGTGATGAGTAGTTGAATCACTCCTAAAGACTTTTGTTCTTTGATTTGAAAATTGTAGCTCACATAGTACAACAGTTGGTGTTGTAGCTGAGCACCTTTCTTTTCCTTTAGTACAGCCACATGTTTTTTCTTTAGCTCTCAAACTGCAGCTTACCCTTTCTTAGCTCTTAGCTTTATCAGTTCTTAAAATGCAGCTCAAATCGTTGTGATATATATTTATCCTATATAGGCAATCAGTGTTGTTCTATATAGTTCTACTTGGACAAGTTTCTTAGTTTCATTGATCCTCTCTTTTTCAGCGCGAGCACCAACGTGGTGGGGTGGGGCTTGCTCGGCCCGTTTGGGCTACTCGTGCTGGTCAACGACGGCCTGTCGGAGTAGACCAACGTCTACTTCTACCTAGTCAAGGGTGTGGACGGGAAGCTCAGCACTCATTTCTGCCAAGACGCCTACAGGTATGCACACATCGATCTTAAATCTGCACGCGCTTCTAATTACAGTGTACTACGCCATGTTGTTTGAGTATTATTGATGTAATAACATCTTTTCATGTAGGATGGAGGGAGTGACATCTATCTATCTTACCTTGCTGCGAAACTACTTGCCATCTCAAATCATGTTTGTCAGGTCATTGAAGGCGAACATTCTCGTCAAGGCCGTTTACGGCAGCTTCGTCCCTGTACTTGATGGAGAAAATCTGTTAGTGAGAATACTTGTACGTTTCTTAATGTAATTTCAGAAGCATCAGTCAACATATTAAGATTGTTTGGTCTTTGACTCACCAGTTAGTGATTTGATTTTGTCCTGGCAGGGCACTACTAGGCCAAGCAGAACAGGAAGAATATCATGTCGGTCCGCATCATCAAGTGCACCATGGAGATCATACACCTCCTCACCGATGCCAACCCCATATTCCCTTCTCTTGAGATAGGTAGTATTATATGATGTCGGTTTAAGGATGAGAGTATCAGTAGGATCTTATTTTTCTTCAGCTGCCGTCGATCGTCACTGTTTGTTGTTCCTTTAGATAGCTAGTATTAACTGGTTGCTTGCTTTCTGTACAATGCTATCTATGGGTTATTAGTATTGTTTATCCCGACCATGAGCTTGAATGGTGTAGGAGTACAACAACACCAGGTTAATTAATTTGTAGAAGTGAGGTTACTAATTTTTTTCTATGCCATGGTACAATTATAATTCGAATGGTAGCCAGCTGACACGAGTTGTTTGGCCCAATTCCTGGTCTCTATTAGGGGGTACAATTTATTACTTTCTGTATAGATTTGTTAGCAATGGATGAACTGATCAGGGAAACAATTCTGAGCTGATCTGAAGTTCTGAATTGGTCCAACAGATCTGAATTTGGAGTGCTTTCTGTACTGCAGTCAGTGTCTCAGCGCTATATGTTAGTGCCAGGCAGTTTGGCAGTTTTCTGCTTCTCTGTTGGTAGCTTATAAGAATATAATTCTCACTAATTGTACTTGCATTCTTATTGTATCTACTGCTGCCACAATCATTCTTATACCAACTTATTTATCATAGCTAAATAATAAACTGTAGAGGCAATTTTGCAGCCTGTTAATGCCACCAGGATAACAATGACCCTTGCCCCGTTAACTTATAGTACTTCTGCTCTGCTTTGCTCCTCAAGGTACCCTCATCTTTGATTTCTTCCCTTCAACTCTATGGTGCTGCTTTCCTTCCTCGTGCAGGCACGCCCCAATGCTCATGGGGATGTGGTTCATCTGGAAGTTCAGTAAGTAAGACATGTGTTTTCCAGCTAGTTATTTGTTGAGGATGATTTTTGGTGCTTATCTCTAGATGAAGTGAATATGTGGTGCTTACTGCCATTCAGTTGCTAAGAATTTTGTTGTTACCATTAGGAGGAAAGTCCTGTAAGAACTAGTATGTCTTAGGCCTAGGATCTATTCTTGGCAGGCTTTGCAAATAGGAACATGATGTATCGTGTATATCTTTTTTGTGTGCCAAGGTGTTTATAGGTTGTTGTGATGATGAATATAAATATTAAGAACTGCTCATGCATGCATCTGGACCTCTTATTGTAGTAGCTGGTATGCTTGATGCGTGTATCTCTGTCTCTTTACTGTTTTCCTACAACCATAAATCTTGATGCATGATTATCATGGTCTGTTTAGTTAGATCTGTTCTGCTGGTGCTTAAAATTTGACATGCCTGGATTCTGAATGAACTCGTTGTTACAATTCTTTTCATTTCTATGATCAATTTAGTTAGAGTTGCACATGTCAGTATACTATATACCAAAAAAATCCTAGCTAGTGAGAACATTTTAGTCACCCCATGAACACATACTGGTTATGTGGCACCCCGGCTCAGAGCGACCGGTTTACCTTGCATTGCCAGCCCAGAGACCTTGTCTTCTGGCAACACACAACAACATGGTACAGAAAACAACCGCTTTATTCATGCTAGCAGAACATAGTTCATATTACAACAGTTAGCGAGGCCAAGCGGCACACACGGTGCGGCTGGACAATATGTACATTATTTAGTGAACATAAAGGGGCCTCGATCATGACAACTACTCGGCAGCGGAACAACGTCGTAGCGGGACTCCATAGCACAAGGACACCGACATGGACACGGTCTAGACTCAGACATCACTCCTTTCCAACAGGACTTTCCTGAAATCTGGCATGACACGCCAGGTCAGTACATTGAATGTACTTGCAAGCTCACAATAAGCATAAACAAGATGACAGACAATATTATGATATTTATCCAATTAATCCACAATGCACCTATATATCCAACATGCTGTGACGGGGATCAACAGGTACTCATTCTCCCGACTTGCTTACCAGGTGTGACCAATAAACATAATATTACCAAAACATACTTGTGATCCTTACGACAATCACAACCCGACCATTTCATGGCCCATGATCCTTACGGCGATCACAACCCGACCAACTCGTGGCCCGTGATCCTTACGGCGATCAAAACCTGACAACTCATGTCCAACTCAACATGATGACCTCACTGCCATCCTTAGTGCAATTTAGTGTGCATATTTATTAAGTGTTGACCAGTGGTGTACCTTACTTTTGAGCGTGTCCGTATCCGTGGACTCGGCTATCGATAGATTAAAAACACACTCCAGAGGTTAGTACATTGTACCCACACTATGGAACCCATGGCCTCGCACTCCCAATCGGGTGGACCAACAGCATTCCGACGAAACCATTTCACTGTCATGACACTCTCCCGGCCCTTCCAACTCACACCCCGTCGGGCTAGTCCTGGGTGGCCCCGTGTCTACCTCCAGACACCTCGACACCGTCGTGGCCACGATCCTCACTGGGATCCGGTACCAAAATTAACTTAACAATGGGCTCACAAGGTTATGCTTGCCTACCGGGCCAGGGTACAACACGCCCATAACCTTCCCTAAATTGAGGTACCGACCAGAGGTTTGACAATGAAACGCATTAAGGCCGTCCCATACCGGCAAATGTGGTTGCACTGGGAAAGACTCGTTTCAGCGGCACCACGACCCGGTCAACAACATGTTCAAGTTGAATTATTAATCAGGTTCAACTTAATGTGAAAAGAAAATAACCGGTGTCATACTGCCATACAATGCATCACTTGACATATGCATCACATAACCGTGCAAAGACTGCACCAACCACGCTCCTACGGAGCCATCATAAACTCATGCTACTATACTGTTTAAACCTCTCTTTACTTATACTAGAACTATTTCTAGCATTATCATCATTATACCTCATGCAAAAATAATATTTAAATTACTCATCAAACTCTATGACCATATTATTTATTTATCACTTGCAACTAAGTTCTCCTTATCTTGCCAACAATATTTACTTCAAACATTCTGAAGTTCAAGTATTTTAACATAACAAGCATATAACAGAATATATTTATTATAGAACTAATTTAAATGCATCAATATTCATAAGTTCAAGTATGAAAATCATAAATATTGAAGTGGCACCATGAAAATGTTACTGTGGCTTGCCTTAGCACCGATGAGGTTAACAAAGCTCCTGGTGATCCTCAAGACAAGCTGGTTCCTCTGAAAATATTCAAAAACCACAAATGAAAATATCACGAAACCTTCTGAAAATTACCAGAAAATCTAGACAGGAAGGAAAAATCCCATCTTTTGGGTGTTGTTAGATTTTTGGACACAGAACACGATGCGAAAGAAATCACTGCATTTGGACTTGTAAAATAAAATTTATGGCCATTTGAAGTCTCCTGGAATTTAAATGAATTTGAAAATGAAAAACAGAGGGGGGTGACGTCGAAGGCGTAATCTCCCGGGGTTCCACCACTCATACCGCTTCGCGCGCTTCATGAGTGGGTGACTAGCGGGCGCCGCTAGTCAGGCCAGAGGGAGGGGAGAGGGAAACAGAGGGGAACGACGATTTGCCAGAGCTCACGCCGGCGATGAGACTTCTTGGAGGCAAACGAGAGGGAGGGATCGACGGAGAAGGTTCTTGTGCACCTGCCCGTACCCGTAGCGTGGCTAACGGTGGCCAGACGCGTCGGATTCGTCCTCTCTAGCGGCGACAGAAGGCGGATGTTGCCAGAGTTGAAGAAAACGGCGGCTTGGGGTGGCTCTAGGGGCTCTAGCTAGGCGCGTCGGCTTCACGGAGGAGAGGCGGAGGCCCTGGCGGGGTCGCCTTGGCTTGGGAGTGGCCGGAGCTGCGGGAACGATCCAGAGGGGATCGCCGGTGAGCTCGGCTTGGGGACGACAGCTCGCGGCCTGCCCGGTCGGGCTGCGGCTTCTAGTGGCTATAGGAGGGAGTGGGGATGAGTTGCGATGCTCCAGGAGGCTGCAAAGGGGGGTTTTATAGGCGGGGTGGCGAGGAGGGCTCGGTCTCCATCGGAGGACACCTGTCCCCGGCGCCCGGCGACGAATGGTGCCAGAGGGCGATGGAGAAGGCAACGGAGGTCACGAAGCAACTATGTGCGGCCGAGGACGAGCACATGAACGAGGGGGAAAGAGACAAACACAGTGCGCGGGCACTGTGTCGTTGGCCGGACCATGCATGTGCTCGCTGTAGCAAGCTCCAGCGTCGGCGAGCGGCAGGGTGGAGTTATGGGGGTGGAGATGAGGATGGTGGCGAGGGGGGACATGCTCTGGCTGGCCCAGCAGCGAGCACGCGCTCGACAGAGGCGCTGGCGACGCACAGAGCGCGCGTTTGGCATGCCAGCCCTCTCGGACGAACGCAGTCACCGCGTGGACCGTGACATCAGGCCACCTATGCACTAACCATGATGTCTGGCGTGTAGTCCTTAGTAAACTGAGGTGTTACCATGGCTCGGTTTGGTTCCAGGTGCAGTAGAAGTTAAATGGTGATGAGGTTAAGTTACTGGGCAAAAACTTTGGGGAGTTACTGTGGTCAAACCACAGGGATTCAAGGGATGAGCTTTGGGGGTTTACTGACTCTTACTAAGGTGAATAAGCTCAGGGAAAACCAGCTACATTGGAGCTAGTAAAAAGGTAGTTGCTATAGAAACTACCATTTCAGCCCAGAAGTGATAATATTTTCTGTAGCCAAAATACTCCAAAGAGTGGTGAAATATTTTTGCTCAGAAATGTGCCCTAGAGTCCAAAGAATATTTGGGATTTTTCTCAGGATTTTTGGGGCAATAGAAATGAGGGTTGCTTTGGAGGTCAAGGAGTTTAGCTAGGGTTTCAGAGGCAAAATGAATATTTTTCATTTAAGAAAAATATTCCAAGCAATAGTGTTGGGTTGGCCAGGGGTGAAATGATGGATTTGAGGAGGAGAGGGAACAATTGGGTGAAAATCAAAGGATACCCAAGTGGTCAAGTCCAAATGGATTGATTCAAAACTCCAAATCCAATATCAACTCAGCTAAAAGTCAAGCAAAGAAAAGAGGGCAAAAACCAGGCTGTGACAAACCTCCCCCACTTAGAATGAATCTCGTCCTCGAGAATCGGTTGCTTGGGAAAACCATTCTGGATAACATGCCCTTAGAAATTCTTCTAATTCCCAGGTTGATTCTGACTCGGTATGATGCATCCATTGAACCTTGTAAAACTTCTATGACTTACTGCGAGTGACTCTTTCCATCTGATCCAAAATTTTCACTGGCCTCTCTTCGTAGGTCAAGTCCTTTGCTAGCTCTATCTCTGCCAAATCGGTCTTTTTCTCGGGTGGTGAGATGCACCGTCGCAGTTGTGAAACGTGGAACACGTTGTGCATGTCGGACAGTTCCGGAGGCAGCTCCAACTGATATGCCACAACACCTACTCGTGTCATGACGGGAAATGGACCAATAAACCTGGGTGCCAATTTTCCATGGGTTTGGAACCTTTTTATTCCCTTCATGGGTGTGACTCGAAGGTAGACATGTTCTCCAGGTTCAAAACTGATCTGCCGGTGCTTTGGATCGTAAAAACTTTTTTGTCGCGATTTGGCCAATTGTAATCTGTCTCGGATCTCCCTGACTTGCTTTTCGGCTTCCAGCATGAGATATGTTCCGAAAATACGGCTATCTCCGGTTTGAGACCAATTTAATGGAGTACGGCACTTACGGCCATACAAAGCGTCATAAGGTGACATCTTTAAACTGGTCTGGAACCCATTGTTATACGAGAACTCGGCGTACGACAAGCAATCTTTCCATTGTGGTCCTTGGGCTAAAACACAGGCTCGGAGCATATCTTCGAGTATCTCATTTAATCTTTCCGTTTGCCCATCCGTCTGAGGATGATAAGCGGTGCTATATTTTAATTCCGTTCCAAGGGCTTGATGGAGACGGGTCCAGAAGGCAGGGGTGAAAATTGAACCTCGGTCAGTAGTGATGGTTCGGGGGACTCCATGTAAACTGACAATCCTGGATACATACAGTCGGGCAAGCTCATCTGCTTGGTATGAGGTTTTGACTGGGAGGAAGTGGGCCACCTTGGTTAATGTATCCACTATGACCCAGATTGCATTATTGCCTCATCGGGTCCTGGGTAATCCTGTGATGAAATCCATACAGACATCGTCCCATTTCCATTGTGACATGGGCAATGGTTGGAGAAGTCCGACTGGTTTATGGTATTCCGGCTTAACTTTGTTGCATATGTCACAACAGGCCACGAAATAAGCAATATCTTTCTTCATTCCATCCCACCAGAATATTTTTCGAAGGTCTTCATACATTTTGTGCCTCCGGGATGGATTGAATACGAGGATTCGTGGGCTTCTGACAAAATTTTCTGCTTTAGGTCATCTTGATTGGGCACACAAATCCTTCCCCTGAAGCGAAGGGTACCGTACTGATCTTTCAAGAAATCGGATGACTTGATGCGTTCCTGCAGATCAGCATCGCCTGGCTGGAACTTGCTGATTTCTTCCTCAAGAGTAGGGGTGACTGTCAGAATATTGGCAAGGCCAGCCTCAACTATGACCAGGTTGAGCTGAGCAATTTATTCTTTGAGTTTGGAAGGCAGAGATTCTAGCATGACATTTAAACTGACGAGCTTTTGACTGAGTGCATCGGCAACCACGTTGGCCTTACCCGGATGGTAATTTATTCCAAGATCATAATCCTTGACCAACTCCAGCCATCTTTGCTGATGGAGGTTTAAATCCGGCTGAGTAAATATGTATTTGAGACTTTTGTGGTCGGTAAAAATTTGGCACCTTTTTCCAATGAGGTAGTGTCTCCAAATTTTTAAAGCATGAACTACCGCGGCCAATTCCAAATCATGAGTGGGGTAATTTCCTTCATGGGGTCGTAGTTGCCGTGAGGCGTAGGCTATTACCTTGCCATCTTGCATAAGCATGCACCCCAGTCCTTGCCGGGAGGCCTCGCAATATACGTCAAAGCTGCGGTAGATATCTGGAAGTGTTAATACTGGCGCAGTTGTTAAGCGCTTGTTTAACTCGGTGAAACTTTTCTCACAGTCTGACGTCCATTCAAACTTCTTATCCTTTTTAAGCAACTCCGTCATGGGCTTAGCAATCTTGGAGAACCCTTCAATGAAATGACGGTAGTATCCGGCTAATCCAAGAAAACTCCGGATCTGAGACACGGTGGTGGGTGGCAACCAGTCGAGCACGTCTTTTACTTTGCTTGGATTCACGGCTATTCCTTCAGCGGATAGCACATGCCCGAGGAATCCAACTTGCTTGAGCCAAAACTCGCATTTACTGAACTTGGCGTACAACTGGTGCTCATGGAGTTGTTGTAACACTGCACGGAGGTGTCCTTTATGCTCTTCTTCACTTCTTGAGTAAATAAGTATATCATCGATGAAGACGACCATGAACTTATCAAGGAAATCCATGAATACTTTGTTCATCATGTGCATGAAGAAGGCAGGGGCGTTGGAGAGGCCGAAGGATATGACGGTATATTCATAAAGACCGTAGCGAGTGGTGAACGCGGTCTTGGGAATGTCCTCCTTTTTAATTTTGAGCTGGTAATATCCCGTCCGCAAATCAATCTTTGAGAATACCTTGGCTCCACTAAGCTGATCAAACAAATCATCAATTCTTGGTAGAGGGTATTTGTTTTTGATCGTGACATCATTCAACTGTCGGTAGTCCACACACATACAAAGGCTGCCATCTTTCTTGTCCACAAAAATAGCGGGTGATCCCCATGGCGAGGAACTGGGGCGGATATACCCTTTTTGGAGCATTTCATCGAGCTGTTTCTTTAGCTCTACCAATTCGGATGACGGCATTCGATAATATTTCTTGTGTATTGGTGTGGTTCCAGGCACAAGTTCTATTGCAAACTCAAGCTCTCTGTCAGGGGGCATGCCTGACAGTTCTTCTTAGAATACATTGGGAAACTCACTGACCACCGGAATTAATTCCATTTCTGCTATTGCTGTAAAAACTATTTCCTTGGAGGATATGCTTCTACGAGCAATAAACTTGGTAGCTTGTCCATCTTTCTCGATCAAGTTGACTTCTCGGGTCGCACAATTTATGCATACTTGGTACTGAGTCAGCCAATTCATACCCAAGATAACATCCAATTTATCAGACTCAATCAGTATCAAAGACGTCGGGAAACAGATTTCGTTGATACTGACTTCCAGATTGCGGCAAACAAGATTGCTTTGAATGATAGATCCCGGGGTTTGTACCAGCATATTCTTGCCCAAAAGTGAACAAGGAAATTTGTTTTGGGAGACATAACTCCGAGAAATAAAAGAGTGGGAAGCCCATAGTCAAATAAAATTACTGCAGGTATGTTATTAACAGGGAACATACCAATGACGACTTCGGGATTTTCTTGGGCTTCGTCGGCTGAAATATGATGAACGTATCCCGTGATGTCGTGCTGACTTGGACCGACTTCCAAATGGATTTGAGGCTTGAACGTAGCATTGGTCCGGTTGTTCTTGGGACACTGTTTGTCATAATGTCTGGTTTGTCCGCAACTATAATAGGAATTGTTGCACAGGCGATTCTCCATAACTGGGTTGAGCACGTCATTCTTCACTTGGGTGGTGGTCTTGTTAACATTTTGTTGCCAACTAGGCTGGTATGCCACCGGAGTTGGCTGCCAGGTACGAACCTTCTGCACTGGTTGCATTTCCTTCTTGGGCTCAAACTTGTGTTTGTGATCGTTATGGGCAGACTTGTTATCTGACACGAGCTTGTGTTCCCTTTCAGCAATGAAAGCCTTGTTCACCAGGGTTTGGAAATCTGGAAAATCGAACACACTGAAAGCACAGCGAAGTTGCGGGTTTAATCCCCCAAGAAATCGGTCCATCTTCCTTTCCTCAATGGCCACATCATATTGAGAGTAACGTGATAGGTGATTGAATTTTTGTAAATATTCTCCCACTGACTGACTTCCTTGGAGGAGCGTGAGAAATTCACGCTGCTTAGTCTTCATAATTCCCGCAGGGATGTGATATTTTAGGAATTGCTCCTTGAACCTTGACCAGGTAATTGCTTCATTCTCAGTCCCTATGGCTTTCTCACTTTCCCACCATATGGCAGCAGCGCCTTCCAGATAATGTGTTGCAAATGGAACTTTATCCTCTTCATCAGTTCGAGCAACCTCAAGTTTCTTTTCCATAGTTCTTAACCAGTCATCTGCATCCAAGGGATCAACGGCCTGACTGAAACTGGGAGGCTTAGTCCTTCAAAAATCAGATAGCTCGGAGTGAGAGGCAAGCTGCTTTCCATTCTGTCCAACCATTGCTTGAATACTTCTGAATATTTCCATTAGATCATTGTTTTGTCGTTCCTCGAACATCCGCATAATTTGCTCGGTGGAGGGTGGATTTGGCGGTGGAGGCGGTGGTGGAATGTACGGCTTGAGTGATTGTCCTGCCTGTCGTGCAGAATGCCGAACAGGAGAACCCTCGCGAATGTTGCTACTGCAGCCTCCCTGTGTCATCCTAATATGATTTTTCCCAAGTCAACGCAACTGAGATGAGAAACATTCAACAAAAACTAGGGAGAAGATAACAACAAAAACCAAGCGAAACCGAAAAGACAAAGAAAATACGGTGAATAAAATAAACTCCAACATAATTGTACATAGACTCATACATGAAAGATAACAACATGCCAGGTCCAACTACCTCATACATGAAACAAAACATCATGACTAGTACGACTACATCCATACTCCATCCCGACAACTGAGAATACTCGAAAGCTCTACTGCTCGGCTGGCACTGCGGGGTCCTCTCCTGATGCGGACTCGGATCCAGAACTGACGGGGTTAACAGAGACCTCCGGGTTAAAAGTGACACGACGACACTGCCTCGAGGGCTCTCCCTCTGGGGCAGGTGGAGGGTGGATCATCGGGGCTGCAGGAGTGGCGAGGAGTGAAACCCACTCGACAGGAGCACTAAGTGGACTCGCAGTCGCGGTGCCCGAGCTACTCGGGGGAGTAACTAGAGAAACAGGGGATCTAGAACTGGCAGGAATGTAGGGAATAAATCCCACAGATGGAGAAGTAGTGGCTGAGCGAGCAGAGACTAAAGTAGAGAATAAAGCAGTACGGGCACGACTCAGCTCATGAGCCAGCTCGTAGATCAGAAGATAGCTAGCAGTGATGTAGTGAGAAAGGTGGCTAACTACACTATCAGACTCCGGATCAATGACAGGGAAACAGACACGACTATTATCGTGGAGAGAAGGGTAGTAATGGAAACCTGGGTGATTCTGCATCCGGACCTCGTTGTAGCGGAGCTCAACAAGTACCTCGAATTCAGCAAAACTGGACAGCCTGAGAAGCAGAAGAAGCGTAGCTGCTACAAGAGGTGCGAGTGTAAGAACCAAAATCAGAACTGGTGCACAGAGTAACCACGGCATGATACTCATTGTCGGTGTCAAAACCGGCGGATCTCGGGTAGGGGGTCCCGAACTGTGGTCTAGGCGGATGGTAACAGGAGATAAGGGACACGATGTTTTTACCCAGGTTCGGGCCCTCTCGGTGGAGGTAAAACCCTACTCCTGCTAGATTAATATTAATGGTATGGGTAGTACAAGAGTAGATCTACCACGAGATCAAGGAGGCTAAACCCTAGAAGCTAGCCTATGGTATGATTGTTGTTCGTCCTATGGACTAAAACCCTCCGGTTTATATAGACATCGAAGAGGGCTAGGGTTACACAGAGTCGGTTACAATGGTAGGAGATCTTCATATCCGTATCGCCAAGCTTGCCTTCCACGCCAAGGAAAGTTCCATCCGGACACGGGACGGAGTCTTCAATCTTGTATCTTCTTAGTCTTGGAGTCCGGCCGACGGTGATAGTTCGGCTATCCGGACACCCCCTAATCCAGGACTCCCTCAGTAGCCCCTGAACCAGGCTTCAGTGACGATGAGTCCAGCGTGCATATTGTCTTCGGCATTGCAAGGCGGGTTCTTCCTCCAAATACTTCATAGAAGGTTTTGAACACAAGGATAGTGTCCGGCTCTGCAAAATAAGTTCCACATACCACCGTAGAGAGAATAATCTTTACACAAATTTAATCTGCTGACGTATTTTGCGGTGTGACGTCACATCACGGCCAAACCTTTACTGGAATTTTTACTGTCCCACCTCAGCGCGTTTAGCGAGGCGGTTTCCTTGGCACGTCTTGTCAAAGCGGAGATCGTGCCCCCTTATTCCGGGATTCTCATCAATACGGGCGTGGGTAACCCAGTCGTGCCCGTTGGCGCCCCCCCCCTATCGAAGGCGAGTCCCGAACGGTCACGGGGAGGGCTCTTGGTATCCAACCTCTTTATAATGAGACCAAGGCCCGCTCTTTTTTTTCAATCTCAATCGAATCCGCCCCTCGCCTCGAGTTCCAACACCCAAATGTCTAGATTCAGGCGCTTCGGACCTCCGAGGATGTCCGGCTCCGACCTGCAAGGCTGGTGGAGGCCTTCCTCCGTCATGGAGGAAGACGTGCTAAAGCTGAGAGACGCCCGGTATCTGACCGGCGAAATTGTGCACAGGCTGCCTGCCTAAGGGCAGGTTACTCCCACTCCCAAGCCTGGTGAGAGCGTGGTGTTCATGTCTCACTTCCTTCGGGGGTGAGGCTTCCCGATGGACCCCTTCGTGAGGGGGCTCATGTTTTATTATGGGCTGGAATTTCATGATTTGGATCCGGAGTCTATCCTCCATATCTCATCGTTTATTCTCGTATGCAAAGCCTTCCTTCGCATTACCCCTCACTTCGGGTTGTGGCTCAAAACCTTCAAAGGGGAACCGAAGATGATCAGGGGGCAGCTGACAGAGTGTGGAGGGGCTGTCATAAGCAAGAATGTTGACGCTCCATGGCCCGAGGGCTCTTTTCGAGATGAGCTTGGTTTGTGGCAACAATAGTGGTTCTACATCACCGCTCCCAGGGGTACCAGATGGGTGGCGCCACCTGCCTTTCGCTCGGGCCCTCCACAACAGCTGGCGTCATGGGTCAACAAGGGGCTTGACTGGGGGCCGTCCAAGGACGTACCACTATTGTAGGGTCGTATTCGAGACCTCCAAGAGAGGGAGATCAATCTGGTCGTAGTGGCGCAGGTCATGCTAATTCGGCGCCTTTTGCCCTGCAAACGTCGCCCCCTCTGCCTGTGGGAATTCAATCCAGAGGGACCGCGAGCTCTCCAACACTTCATGGGTGCGACGCCCGTGGAGATGTATAAACTATTCTTTGGATCACAAGAGATGTGTCCGGACTTGACCGAGGACGCAGGTCTGAGCTGCAATCGCCCGGATACTCAAGTAAGTAGTCTTGTGCCCGGACACGCTGTCCGTATATTTATCATAAACTTGCCCTTTAAAGAGTTGTCCCTTGAACAGGAGTGGATAGCAAAAGCAAAGCTAATAAGGTGTCCGGCCCCCCTCCTTGAGACCACACTGGATCCTGTGTTAACCAAGATGCTGGAGGCTGCGCCTTTGGAAGAGGGTGAAGGGGGGAACAGGAAAGCTACTGCCTCCGCTAAGGAGGCTCTCGAGAAAGGGGGGATCGAGAATCCCTCCCTCCAGGGGAAGAGGACCGCTTCTGAAGATCCGGAGGCCAAGTCCTCAAAGTGGGGGAAGAAATCCTCACCAGAGGGTCCTGCGCTGGGAGAGGCCCCGGCCGCACTATTTCCCCAAGGAAATCAGCCCTCTAGCGAGCCGTAAGTAGAAAGGGGAGTTTTGTAATAAGGGACATCCCTGTTTTTATTTCTGAAGATAAACGGAGTTTTACCTTGTAGTTCGGATCTCAGCCCTTCTCAACAGAGCTCATCTTCGGCGGATCTTCGTCCGGAGATGATGGAGAGCGAAATGCCTCCATCTGCCGCACCGTCAGGCGGGGCAGACGACCCTGAGGTGAAGTCGCGGAGGGTTTCCCCGACTGGTGTACAGTCGGCGGAGCTGAACGACCTGCTTGGGCGAGCGTCTATCTCAGAAGATCACCGTACGTTAATGGGTATGGTGATTGAAAGAATTTCGTCCGCTGAGAGCGGATTGCATGAAGCCGTCAAAAGTTTACTGACGGGGTTTGAGGTACGCAAAAATGATATACCTTCTGACAGTTTTGCATATGGAATGCGCCCTGTATAGATAGTAGCCCCTGAGACTCGGTACGTTGTCAACAGGTGACAGCATGCCGAGGATCGTAATCTCAGTTGTAAGATGTCGCCCTTCCTATATAGGTGGCGGAGCGTTCGGTGGCCAGCCGGACTGATGGATTTGCCGAACTGGAGCGGCAACTTGACGCTGCGGATGCGGACATCACGCTGGTCAATAAGCGACTTGACGAGTCACAAGGTATGTGGCTTCTCCGCGGACACCTGGTAAGGGAGCTTGACGCCCGTGCCTTACAGTATGTATGCATAATGCAGATGGTGCCGCTTCTATGGAGGAGCTTTGGGTGGAGCTCGCCCGAGCCAAGGAGCAAGCCAGAAAAAGTAATGCGGCTGCCTCGAAGGCGGCCGAAGAGCTAAAAGCTGAACAGGCTGCTCACCGCCGAAGCAGGGAGGAAATGCCTGAGATGGTCGTGAAGTTGAAGAATGCTGCCGACCGCTGCCAGCTTCTTGAAAAAGAAGATCGAGTGGTGCAAGAGGACCTTAAGAAGGCCACTGCCGAGGCCAAGGATGCTCGCGCTGCGATGAGAGCTATGAAGGAGGAGCTACGTCAGGCCGGAGATATCGCGGCTGGGAAGCTGTTTCTGCTGCGGAGGAAATTCTTGGATCCTAAATATGCTCAGCTGGACCGGTTGTGGAGTGTGGAGGATGCTTATCTGGACCTGGCAGCAACTTTCGCGGACGCGGCCGAACACTTCCGAGATCAACAGGATCACGAAGTGGAGAACGTTTTTTGGTCGCAGTTTCATAATTCGGAGCGCCCACTTCCCTTAACCAATCGCTTGGCCGAATGGGCGGAGCTGAATAAATTTTCCGGACTTGCCATGAAGTCTGTCATGACCCATTTGTTTCCAAAGAGGCCCGAGCCAAAGAGTTATTTTGGCTTGGTGCAACAGTTCCTTGGTGCGGTGCCGCATATTAGTGCAATGAAGCGGTCAGCATGCATAGAGGGTGCGCAGATGGCTCTCGCCCGTGTCAAGACATACTGGGCGGAGAAGAAGGCCACTGACGTTGCATCCCAGGATTCGGACCGAAGCCGAGTACCTGTCGAGCACTACTTTGAGGAAGTCCTTCAGGGCGCTCGTTTAATAGAGACGCAATGCTTGAAGGATATTATGTTCAAATGACATGTATGATTTGTGAAGCAATGTTTCAATAGAATATAAGTGCTTTTTATACTTGTGCGTTCAAGTAGTACAGTACCTCCTGTGCAGCCGTTAATGTATATGTATATAACCTGAAAGATGGCAGTCCTTGGCTTCAGCCCCCACGCACATAGTGCGGGGGTGTTTGCAAAAAGCGCATTTTCACACTTTATCCAACGTCTTGGTCCTGTGAAGGAGGTGATAGCGTAGCAAACTAGGCAACCGGACTATAATGCTTTATCACTTTCACTTAGCCATAGGAGTTCGATGGTGGGGTTACTATATAGCCCCTAGGGGCACCGCGCTCTCCCGAATTCGGGGCGCGTATGTGCCTGACCGAGAAACGGTCCTTCGTTAAAGCGGAGGAATTCTAAACATTCCTGTGGGTCATCGAGTGGTTGACCAGTCTCACGCTATATCATGACAGTCAGTTTTCGGCTTTCTCTACTGATGTGCTCGCCAGGCCGAACCAGGGCACAATCGCAGTAGTTCTCCTGGTGCCGTGTTAGCCGTTAAAACGGAACGTAAGGCAGCAAAACATAGGAGCCGGGCAAACCCAACATTTGACCAAAGACATGATTCGGAGCTGATGCATATAAGGCCTAACTCGAGACGCCGAACACTCCCTAAGGTATTCGGTCTTTATGAAAACGGGCAGAACAATGCCCTAAGCCCCTAGTGTCCAGGTACGCGCAAAAAATTTCTGACGCGACCGATGCGAAAATGCCAGCCTCCTCCTCGGTTATAGTAAGAAACCGGGGGATGTGTATCAACAAGAGACAGTAAGAAAGGTTTACCCAGGGTCTTAATCTGAAAAGAATCCTTGCAACGGGTCCCTACTGCACGTCTGCGCCTGTGTCTCCGTTGTGCCGTATCCTGGATGGGTGTAGCACGGTGTTCATCTATAAAAGAGAAGAACTTAGTTGGAAAAAAGGATCGTGCGTAAAATGTATAAACAGAGTATGATTCATAAAATGAATAAAATTGACCCACATTGTCTCTTATTGTACATGCATGCAGCCCCTTGTAAGGGGGTACGCGTCTATCAAGCCCCTTGTTTATTTATGCCGGACTCGGCTAACCGTGTCCGGGATCTGAATGACCTGTTTAGGTGCTTTGATCAGCAAAGCCGGATTAGTGTGTGGCTGTCAAGGCAGTCTCACTTTCTTCCATTTTCAAGGAACACTCGAAGTTTCCCTTTAATGAGATGATGTCGCGTGGACCGGGCATTTTGAGTGTAAGAGATGCATAGTGCGGTATTGCGTTAAAGCGGGCAAAAGCTTCGCGTCCCAATAGTGCTTGATAGCCGCTTTTAAATGGAGCGATGTGGAAGACTAACTTTTCGCGACGGAAGTTGTCGGATGAGCCGAACATAACTTCTAGTAGTAGAGAGCCCGTACAATGGGCATATGGGCCCGGCATCACTCCTTTAAAGGAAGTGTTGCTATGTCGTATTTTGGTTGGGTCTATCCCCATTCTGTGGATTGTATCCTGATATAGCAGGTTTAGATTACTGCCGCCGTCCATTAGGACCTGTGTAAATTGTAGTCCATCGATTATAGGATTTAATATCAAAGCAGTCCATCCTGCGTTCCGGATACTTCCGGAGTAATCCTGATGGTCGAAAGTGATTGGTTTTGACATCCAGTGTCGGGACTCCGCTGGGGTGGACCGTGCGGCGCGTACTTTAATGGGTGCCGCTCTAATTTTTCCTATTGTCACTTGAAGTGAGTCTACTGTTTTGACCTCTTGTGGGAAATTCCTTTGTTTTCCGGTGCTCTGCTTGTGGGGTTCGTCATCGTCCTCACTTGGTGTGTCGAGCCCCTTGTGTTCGGCATTAAGTCGGCCGGACTGCTTGAAGACTCAACAATCTCTGTGGGTGTGGTTTGCAGGCTTCCCGGAGGTACTGTGGATTTGGCATATCTTGTCCAAGATTTTGTTTAGGTTGGATAGCTCGTCGCTATCGTCCTTGAGAGGCAGTTTTTTGTTGTTCTGTCGAGAGCTTTTGAATCCGGCGTTGACTGTCGTGCTCTTTCGACCATTTCCCTTAGTCCGACGCAGGTCCTTGCTGCGTCGTGGTTTCCCATTTCCATCCCTGACCTCGGATGTACTTGGGTTGCTGGTGCTGCATCTTGCCAGCCAGCTATCCTCTCCCGCGCAAAAGCGGGTCATGAGGCTTGTTAGTGCGGCCATTGTTCTTGGCTTTTCCTGGCCAAGGTGCCTGGCGAGCCATTCGTCTCGGACGTTATGTTTGAAAGCTACTAAGGCTTCGGCGTCCGGACAGTCGACTATTTTGTTCTTTTTGGTGAGGAACCTGTTCTAGAATTTGCGGGCTGACTCTCCGGATTGTTGAGTTATGTGACTTAAATCGTCTGCATCCGGAGGGCGGACATAAGTCCCTTGAAAATTTGCCCGAAAAGCATCCTCGAGCTCTTCCCAACTTCCAATGGTATTTTCAGGGAGGCTTTTAAGCCAGTGCCGTGCTGGCCCTTTGAGCTTGAGGGGTAGGTATTTTATGGCATGGAGATCGTCTCCTCTAGCCATGTGTATGTGGAGGATGTAATCCTCTATCCAGACTCCTGGGTCTGTTGTTCCGTCGTATGCCTCTATGCTTACGGGTTTAAATCCCACTGGGAATTCATGATCCAGCATCTCATCGGTGAAACATAGGGGATGTGCGGCTCCCCTGTATTTGGGTGTGCCGTGATGTTCGGATATTTGGCGTGTTGCATTGCTTAAAAGAGCTTGATTTCTTGGCCCGTAAATGGACCTAACTGGGCCATCCATTTGATGCGAATCCTTATGCGGTTCGCGTGCTGGATTGTGTGCAGCGCCGCTTGCCGCTCTATGCTTGTCATGTGGTCGTCCATCCGACCAGGCGGCCTCTTTGTTCTTTTGTTGCGGGGCTCTAAGGCCTCCTCATCGAATTCGGGCAGTAGTTTGCGCTTTGGGTAGCTCTTTGTTTGGCGACTGTCACCGTATTTGTCTGCGGTGTTGAGTACTTTACTCCATCTGATTCTGAGTGCATCTTCCGCTGTTTTGAGCTTCCGCTTCTGCTTTTTCAGGCTACGCGTAGTGGCGACGAGCCTTTTGTGGAGGTTCTTCTGCTCCAAAAACTTGTCCGGTGTGAGATCGTCCGGACTGTTATCTTCGCCGGGGACGAGTTGCTTATCCAAGTTTTCCTGTTCGGATGGTTGCTCGAGGGCATGTTCGTTGTCCACCGATTGGCCCTGCTCTATGGCTGGGTCTGTATGGGTGCTGTCGTTGTCGAGGCGGGACTTTGGGCGGCGCTTACGTCGCCGTTTTGACTATTTTTCGAGGGAATTATCCTTCGCAACGTCCCGTTGTTCCTCGTTATCGCTTCCTTTAGGTGTATCCACCATATATACATCGTGAGTTGAGGTGGCCTTCCAGTGCCCTGTAAGCGCTGGTTCTTGGTCGTCTCCGGCATCGTCGTCCATACCGTCGATGTCTTCGGAGTCGAAGTCTAGCATGTCGGTTAAGTCATCGACAATGGCTACAAAGTGGGTGGTGGGTGGGCTTTGAATTTCTTCGTCGTCCGCATCCCAACCGTCCTCACCATAATACGGCCAGGGCTCTCCTGATAAAGAGAGAGACTTTAGCGAATTCAGGATGTCGCCAAAAGGCGAGCGCTGAAAGATGTCTGCAGCGGTGAACTCCATGATCGGCGCCCAATCGAATTCGATTGGCAGGGGCATGGAAGGTTCGGGGTCCGGAGAGGAGTCCGACACCTTGGAGTCACGAGCTTCACAAGGGACAGGGTCGATATTCGGCTCTATCGTCGTAGAGGTAGCAGCCCCCGAGGCGGTGTCCAGCCACCCATCCTCGATCGGCGCAGTCGGCTCCGAGCTAAGGGTCGGAGCGGACTCTTGTGCGGCCTCCAGGGCACTGTCCGGCAGCAGAGCTAGATCATGCCCATCGTGACAGTGCGGCGCGCTCGGCTGTGGCTCGAATCCGTCGAAGATCAAGTCTCCGCGGATGTCAGCCGTATAGTTCAAACTTCCAAATCTGACCTGATGGCCAGGGGCGTAGCTTTCGATCTGCTCCAGATGGCCAAGTGAATTGGCCCGCAGTGCAAAGCCGCCGAATACGAAGATCTGTCCGGGGAGAAAAGTCTCACCTTGGACCGCGTCGTTGTTGATGATCGAGGGAGCCATCGGGCCTAAAGGTGACGACACAGAGGAACTCTCAATGAAAGCACCAATGTCGGTGTCAAAACCGGTGGATCTCGGGTGGGGGGTCTCGAACTGTGTGTCTAGGCGGATGGTAATAGGAGACAAGGGACAAAATGTTTTTACCCAGGTTCGGGCCCTCTCGGTGGAGGTAAAACCCTACTCCTGCTGGATTGATATTGATGATATGGGTAGTACAAGAGTAGATCTACCACGAGATCAAGGAGGCTAAACCCTAGAAGCTAGCCTATGGTATGATTGTTGTTCGTCCTATGGACTAAAACCCTCCGGTTTATATAGACACCGGAGAGGGCTAGGGTTACACAGAGTCGGTTACAATGGTAGGAGATCTTCATATCCGTATCGCCAAGCTTGCCTTCCACGCCAAGGAAAGTTCCATCCGGACACCCCCTAATCCAGGACTCCCTCACTCATACACTGAGTCAGCTAGGCGCTCCCGGTACACACGATAGACTGGACCTTCTCCGTGAGGGTATAACCGACGCCACACATTACGAAGGAGATGCGGCGACGTGTACGTCATTAGCTGGAACTGTCACGGATACAACACCGGAGCCATCTACACTCACAACCATTAGCAGGTTAGCATAGAAAAATTTAATCAGTGCAAGCAATGCAACAACCAGCTACAGTTATTACCGACACTCAGCTACAACTTGTATCTAGCGTCTAGTTAACTCGGCTTAGTCTAGCGTGGCCTACATTCAGCGCGGCTCTGATACCAAGCATTTTGGCACCCCGGCTCAGAGCGACCGGTTTACCTTGCATTGCCAGCACAGAGACCTTGTCTTCTGGCAACACACAACAACATGGTATAGAAAACAACCGCTTTATTCATGCTAGCGGAACATAGTTAATATTACAACAGTTAGCGAGGCCAAGCGGCACACACGGTGCGGCTGAAAAATATGTACATTATTTAGTGAACATAAAGGGGCCTCGATCATGACAACTACTCGGCAGCGGAACAACATCGTAGCGGGACTCCATAGCACAACTACACCGACGTGGACACGGTCTAGACTCGTACAACACTCCTTTCCAACAGGACTTTCCTGAAATCTGGCATGACACGCCAGGTCAGTACATTGAATGTACTTGCAAGCTCACAATAAGCATAAACAAGATGACAGAAAATATTATGATATTTATCCAATTAATCAACAATGCAACTATATATCCAACATGCTGTGACGGGGATCAACAGGTACTCATTCTCCCGACTTGCTTACCAGGTGTGATCTATAAACATAATATTACCAAAACATACTCGTGATCCTTACGATGATCACAACCCGACCATCTCATGGCCCGTGATCCTTACGGCGATCACAACCCGACCAACTCGTGGCCTGTGATCCTTACGGCGATCACAACCCAACAACTCATGTCCAACTCAACACGATGACCTCACTGCCATCCTTAGTGCAATTTAGTGTGCATATTTATGAAGTGTTGACCCATGGTGTACCTTACTTTCGAGCGTGTCCGTATCCGTGGACTCAGCTATCGATAGATTAAAACACTCTACAGAGGTTAGTACACTGTACCCACACTACGGAACCCATGGCCTCGCACTCTCATTCGGGTGGACTAACAGCGTTCCAACGAAACCATTTCACTGTCATGACACTCTCTCGGCCCTTCCGACTCAGACCCCACCGGGCTAGTCCTGGGTGGCCCCGTTTCTACCTCCAGACACCTCGACCACCGTCGTGGCCACGATCCACACTAGGATCCAGTACAAAAATTAACTTAACAACGTGCTCACAAGGTTATGCTTGCCTACCAGGCCAGGGGACAGCACGCCCATAACCTTCCCTAAATTGAGGTATCGACCAGAGGCACGACAATGAAACGCATTAAGGCCGTCCCATACCGGCAAATGTGGTTGCACTGGGAAAGACTCGTTTCAGCGGCACCACGACCCGGTCAACAACATGTTCAAGTTGAATTATTAATCAGGTTCAACTTAATGTGAAAAGAAAATGACAGGTGTCATACTGCCATACCATGCATCACTTGACATATGCATCATATAACCGGGTGAAGACTGCACCAACCACGCTCCTACGGAGCCATCATAAACTCATGCTACTATACTGTTTAAACCTCTCTTTACTTATACCAGAACTATTTCTAGCATTATCATCATTATACCTCATGCGAAAATAATATTTAAATTACTCATCAAACTCTATGACCATATTATTTATTTATCACTTGCAACTAAGTTCTCCTTATCTTGCCAACAATATTTACTTCAAACATTCTGAAGTTCAAGTATTTTAACATAACAAGCATATAACAGAATATATTTATTATAGAACTAATTTAAATGCATCAATATTCATAAGTTCAAGTATGAAAATCATAAATATTGAAGTGGCACCATGAAAATGTTACTGTGGCTTGCCTTAGCACTGATGAGGTTAACAAAGCTCCTGGTGATCCTCAAGACAAGCTGGTTCCTCTGAAAATATTCAAAAACCACAAATGAAAATATCACGAAACCTTCTGAAAATTACCAGAAAATCTAGAGAGGAAGGAAAAATCCCATCTTTTGGGTGTTGTTAGATTTTTGGACACAAAACACGATGCGAAAGAAATCACTGCATTTGGACTTGTAAAATAAAATTTATGGCCATTTGAAGTCTCCTGGAATTTAAATGAATTTAAAAATGAAAAATAGAGGGGGGTGACGTCGAAGGCGTAATCTCCCGGGGTTCCACCACTCATACCGCTTCGCGCGCTTCATGAGTGGATGACTAGCGGGCCCCGCTAGTCAGGCCGGAGGGAGGGGAGAGGGAAACAGAGGGGAACGACGATTTGCCAGAGCTCACGCCGGCGATGAGACTTCTTGGAGGCAAACGAGAGGGAGGGATCGACGGAGAAGGTTCTTGCGCACCTGCCCGTACCCGTAGCGTGGCTAACGATGGCCGAACGACATCGGATTTGTCCTCTCCAGCGGCGACAGAGGGCAGAGGTTGCCGGAGTTGAGGAAGACGGTGGCTTGGGGCGGCTCCAGGGGCTCTAGCTAGGCGCGTCGGCTTCACGGAGGAGAGGCTGGGGCCTTGGCGGGGTCGCCTTGGTTTGGGAGTGGCCGGAGCTGCGGGAACGATCTAGAGGGGATCGCCAGCGAGCTCGGCTCGGGGACGGCAGCCCGCGGCCTGCTCGGCCGAGCTGCGGCTTCTAGTGGCTATAGGAGGGAGTGGGGTGAGTTGCGATGCTCTAGGAGGCTGCGGAGGGGGAGGGTTTATAGGCGGGGCGGCAAGGAGGGCTCGGGCTCCGCCGGAGGACACCTGTCGCCGGCGCCCGACGACGAACGGTGCCAGAGGGCGATGGAGAAGGCGACGGAGGTCACGAAGCAACTGTGCGCGGGCACGGACAAGCACAGGAACGAGGGGAAAAGAGACGAACACGGTGCACGGGTACTGTGCCGTTGGCCGGACCGTGCCCGTGCTCGCTACGGCGAGCTCCGGCGTCGGCGAGCGGCATGGTGGAGTTATGGGGGTGGAGACGAGGATGGTGGCGAGGGGGGACACGCTCTGGCTGGCGGAGCAGCGAGCACGCGCTCCACAGAGGCGCTGGCGACACGCAGAGCGCGCGTTTGGCATGCCAGCCCGCTCGGACGAACGCGGTCACCGCATGGACCGTGACATCAGGCCACCTATGCACTAACCATGATGTCTGGCGTGTAGTCCTTAGTAAACTGAGGTGTTACCATGGCTCGGTTTGGTTCCAGGTGCATTAGAAGTAAAATGGTGATGAGGTTAAGTTACTGGGTAGAAACTTTGGGGAGTTACTGTGGTCAAACCACAGGGATTCAAGGGATGAGCTTTGGGGTTTTACTGACTCTTACTAAGGTGAATAAGCTCAGGGAAAATCAGCTACATTGGAGCTAGTAAAAAGGTAGTTGCTGTAGAAACTACCATTTCAGCCCAGAAGTGATAATATTTTCTGTAGCCAAAATACTCCAAAGAGTGGTGAAATATTTTTTTCTCGGAAATGTGCCCTAGGGTCCAAAGAATATTTGGGATTTTTCTCAGGATTTTTCGGGCAATAGAAATGAGGGTTGCTTTGGAGGTGAAGGAATTTAGCTAGGGTTTTAGAGGCAAAATGAATATTTTTCATTTAAGAAAAATATTCCAAGCAATAGTGTTGGGTTGGCCAGGGGTGAAATGATGGATTTGAGGAGAGGGACTTCATGATTTCTTTTGTCGGACGTAAAAAATTTCAAGAGTGTGCTACAAAGTCCTTCAGAGCGGCCTTTTTTAAAGACCGGAGTGCACTGCATTTTTCTTTTTCTTTTTCTCTAACACAGTTTTGATTTTCCCCTAGTGCACTGCATATATATTTTTGTTCTAAATGGATTGTAATGAAGAGTCCTTCCGTAGTGGACCCTTTTTTAGACCAAAGTGCACAGGATGGTCGAAAAAAATGAACCACAACACCACGTGAGATGAGCAACATTTTTTCATGAAGAACCATCCATGCATATTAAAATGAATTTCTCAACAAATAATTAAACGCATTCCCAACAGCAACAAATCCCATAATAGTGAAGTGCACTAGCTGTGCGCCGAGCTGCACACACACAACATGTGAACCTTGTCTCGTATCCGAAGGTAGATGTCGCCGGAGGAGAGGACTGCACGCGAGCCGTATTTTGCCCTGCACACTCGTGGCCCAACACAGCACACATAGATCAGATAGCATAGCAAAAGAGACTGAAAAATAGCATGTATTAGGGCTGAACTAAACTGAATGCATCTAGCTGCCAAATCATGTGCGCACCGCCGACGAGCATAATACCAGCAGTCTTATCTTTTTGTGTGCGTTCTTTACTTTTTGCATCACAAAAAGCAAAAAGTAGAGTGAACCGCAGTGGACAGAGCAGCGAACCTCTGCAAAAGACAGTGAAGCTTTTTCTTACCAAAGTAGAGTGTTGCTTCATCGTTGCTCTGCTGGAGCCAAAGGCAGCAGAAACACACACGCGCCCCAGATTGCTTTCGCACGCCATCTGGTCGTCACTCTCATCTCGAGGGGACTGCTTGTAGAGGGAGTTGCTGGGAGGGAAGCAGTCGTGGAAGAACTTCATGCTCTCTCACCCTGTGAAACCACGCTGCACGAAACCTCCGGAGCACCGGCGAGCACGGAGAGGTAGTGGCGCGCGCGGTGGGAGCATCTGGAAGTTGAGACGGTGGCTTGGGAGCCCGATCCGGAGTCCAGGGAATCAGGGATCCATGGAGCCAGCATCCCGTGCGAACAAATGAGAGAATGAGAGGGCAAAGACTTGGCCATCGGAGCATTGAGACGAACTCGGGAAGATGAAGATGCCAGCCCACTGTAGTTTTTCCTCCCAAAATCAAGTGAGTAAACTGCGAACAGCACCCTCACCTGTCCCGTGTTTGCATGTTCGTCGGTGGGGAGAAAAGGTAGAGGCCCGAGGGGAGGGAGGTGCGGTGGTTCTCCGCAGACACGCCACGATGACAAACTGCACTGCAAGCAAAAACTACCAATACTGCAAGCATATTTTTTTAACGAACAATAGGGCATGCTCTAGCACAAGATCCAGAGGGAGGAGAGCACGTCGGAGACACAGTGTGTCTTTAGAACCAGTTTTTAGGTGCTCCTGTGGGGAGAACATCGTGGAGCTCACCGGAGTCCTATAGTGGTGGACGACCACGGATCTGCCGAACTGCACGAGGAAGGGAGAGAACGCAGAGGGGAACGAGGGACCCCCGAACTGCAACAGAATACCGGCGACGCACTGCACCGCATCGAGGGACCCCAGGCGAACTGCATGACGGCCGGGGGCTGTTCTGCGTGGCTTGTGGCAGCTTGCTGGGGCAGATCTGCCTGACGGCGGTTGGATCCCACGCGAGTAGCCCGACGACGACCAGATCCAGAGCGGCGGTGACGGGCAAGGTGGCTCCTGTGGCACAAGAAGGGAGAGGTGAGGAGGAGGATGA
>NC_041383.1:772545073-772555960 GCF_002162155.2 Triticum dicoccoides | reverse complement strand
CGTGCGGCGGCGGAGATTCTGAGGAGGGGGAGACGAGGGGAGGTGGAGCCGGATCTCGCCGGATCCGGTGATTGCTGGGCGGTGATTGGCCGCCGGAGGTAGGTGGCTGGGGGAGGGGGGCGGGGCACGGCCCTGTGCCGCGGCGGCAGCGGGCGGGAGACGAAGGCGGGGTAGGGGAAGGTGCTATCGGGCGGGGGGCTGGGGCCCAGTTCTTTTGAGCAGATTGTGGAGAATTTTGGTCTAAAAAATCTGGAGCCAAAAGAACTCGTTTTGACTTCCAAAATCTGGAGAGGATTCTCTAGAATCCTAGTGCAATCCAAAAGCACCCAAAAAGCTTGATTTTCCCAGAATCCTGAGATTCTGGCAAGTCCCACCAGTAAAAACGTTTCAAAATAGAAGAGTACCCCTATCCCATTGCGAAATTACAGCAGGAATGCCCCTGCCCATCCACGCGCTGGAACAGAGGAAGCGAGCGAGCGGCCGCTCGAGCCCTATTCGCATCGAGGAAAAAAGAAGCCCCCAAACGCAGCGACGGCTAGGGTTGCCGCGCCGCCGCCGGACCAACCTCGCCGGCCAGGCCCTTGCCGCCGCCGCCCGCCTGGCCCTTGCCGCCGCCGGCCAGGTTCCCGCCGCCGCCGCCCGCCTTATCTCCCTCCGTCGCCCCTCTTCCTTCGCTGCTCGTCCTCCCCTTCGTTGTGTCTCCGCCAACATCGACAGCCATCGGAGCTGCACCTCGACGACCGCTGACGACCACCGGTGCTGCACCTCGACGGCAACAAGCAGCCCCACGCGAGGTGCAGACCACACCCACGGTGAGGCATCCTCTTTCCCCATCTCTCTGTTCTTCTTTTTTTTTATGCTATGGATAGCTAGATTGATTTATGTTGCATAGGTAGATGGATTGATGCTTGGATTGATTGCTGATGCTGTTAGATGGATAGATGGTGCTAATTTTTTGCACCCAGATTGTTGATGCTGTTAGATGGATGGATGGATTTGTTAGATAGATGGATGGATGGATTGATTGTTGAATACAGCTCGTTTGCCTATTTACAAAAATAGATGGATGGATGGATTTCTGATATGATGCATTAGCTTCTGGACAGAAAACAAATGCCGCTGGCTTGCCATATCAGTAGAGAAATATTAGTCAGACAACACTTTATAGGTGGCAAGTGGCAACTATCTGACCATATCTTTTTTCTTGCCAATACTATGACGCAAAAAGATATACTGATCGCATTTTCTATGAACACATCTCTGAACCAATAACTGAACATTACCACAACTAGAAACTGACCCAGTGTAATGACAGTTAAATCTACCTGAACAGGTTGATGTTTTTCCTGAATCCTGAATTTGCAAAGGCAGTGTTACCTGGACAGCACAAGCATCAGATACAAATACAAAATAGAAGCCGAACAATTCAGTTTCCACAAGTTAGGGTTCTAGAACACCCACAAACTTAAAAAAAATAGCCAATATACTAGAATTAATAAAAAAAGGCTATTATGCTAAATTTCCATCAGTGTCCAGTTGATATTTTCCTTTAACCTGGGGAATACTCTCACGACACCCGGCCCCTGTGTTGCTCTAACCTAGGTTTGGAGCCGTTCAACAATATGGCAGTATGAATATCATTGTTTTCTAATGTATTGGTATGTGAATTCCTTGTACATGACACTATTTTCTATGATGATGCTAATTTAAGATGGAGAAAGTCAAAGAACCCAAAGCAAATTGGGACAGTGCTGCTCATACAATCTTTATGAATGCGTGCGTAGAGGAGGTTCGAGCAAATAACCGCAACGCTGGTTATTTGTCGGACATAGGACAAGCTAATTTGCATAAAAAGTTCAACGAGCGCTCTGGGAGAAACTATTCGACCCGGCAAATCAAAAATAGGTGGGGTGTATGTAGAAGCGAGTACAACACATGGAAGACATTGATCCAGCAAGCATCTGGCTTAGGAAGAGATGAGCATACACACACTATTGCAGCTACAAATGAGTGGTGGGCATTGGAGATAAAGTATTGTTGTTGTCATGTAATTTCTTAAATAACGAGTCATGTTGCTTCGGTTTTGCTATTAACCTGTGGTGCTATATGATTACAGGCACATCCAGAAGCTGCCAAGTTTCGCTATGCTCCACTAGCGGAGGAGGAAAAAATGTCAGAGGTTTTCGATACTACTTGTGTCACAAATGAGCATGCGAGGGTGCCAACTCCCTCGTATCAAGGTGATCCCTCTCGAATCAGTTTGGAGGATGACTCAGGGTGTGATAGTCATGAAGGCCAAGTTACCCCTGTTCAAAATCGAGCCAAGGGTGGGAAGAAGAGGGCGTGTCCTTATTCGCCAAGTCCAAAGATGAATGACAAGTGGGAAAGTGAGAATGCTAAAAATGAGGCTTTTGTACGCATGGTGGACATCTTTGGTGCAAGAGACAAGAGGGATGCAGAGGAGATTGCAAGGGAGAAGAGGGATGCAGAGGAGAGGGCAAGGGAGAAGAGGGATGAAGAGGAAAGGGCAAGGGAGAGGAGGGATGCAGAGAAAAGAGATGTAGAGGAGAGTGTGGATCCAACAAGAGAAGAGATTAAACAAATGATGGCCATGGTGGAAGCGGATGGTGCAAAACCAGGAAGTGATGAGCATTTCTATGCTACATTTCTTTTCATGGAAAAGAAATATCGTGATGTTTTCTCCACTTTCACGGCTCATGAATCTGTTGCAAGGCTTGGATGGATAAAGAGGATGTGGGAGCTCAATAATAAGTAGAACATCTATGTTTTAATTGCTTTCTAGACTATTTACTTGTAATGTTGTGAGCTAAGCTACTTGCTTTGGAGGTGTACTTTTGTGAACTAAGCTATTTGCTTTGGAGATGTACTGTTATCTGAACTGTGTTGTGTCTGATATTACACTATGTGCATGTTGTTGTGGCAGATGGATAAATCCAGAAAGAAACAAGAAGAAAAGGAATTTGAGGCGGCCATGCTTGCATTTGCTCTGGATGTGGCGTCGTCAAGTGTGACACTGCCGTACGCACCAAGAAAGTTACATCTTGTTACAGGCCTCCAATGGGTAGAAGAGAAGGAGAAAGATGCAAAATCTTTCTATGCTATGTTCAGAATGAGGAGGTCAGTGTTTCATACATTGCATGATCTGCTAGTTCAGAAGTATGGGCTTGAGTCAACTTCCAACATTTCATCCAAAGAAGCATTGGCACAATTTTTATGGACTGTTGGTACATGTCAGACAACTGATAATGTCGCAGATCGGTTTGCACATAGTCGTTCTGTCATAAATAAAAAATTCCACGAGGTTTTGGAGTGTGTAGACCGCATGGCCGGTGATTACATAAGACCAATTGATCCAACTTTCTCTGAACCACACCCAGTACTTAAAAAAACAAAGTTTTGGCCTCACTTTCAACATGCTATTGGAGCCATTGATGGAACACACATTAAGGTGATTGTGCCAAAGGAGTTGGAGCCCCAACACAGGAATAGGAAAGGTTACACAAGTGAAAATGTTATGGCAGTGTGTGATTTTGATATGAGGTTCACGTTTGTTGTTCCCGGATGGCCCGGATCTGTTCATGACACACGTGTATGGAGCGATGCCATAGTTCGTTATGATCACTTTCCACAACCCCCCACAGGTAACATCTCGCATGTATCCATATTGTTGTATACAGGATGGTATGTTGTACATTTCTAATTTCTTTTGCTGATGTCGTACTGTAGATAAATATTATCTTGTCGACTCCGGATATCCAAACAGGGTTGGATATCTATCTCCATACAAAGGGCAACGATACCATGTACCAGATTTCCAACAACACCCACCAGTTGAGAGATATGAGACATTCAACCATCGACATTCTTCATTGCGAAATGTCATCGAAAGAACATTTGGTGTTCTCAAGATGAAATGGCGAATTCTTGGAGATGGAGGCATACCTCGGTACAAACCTGAGACCCAAAAGATGATTGTCACTGCATGCATGTGTCTCCACAATTGGATTCGTGATAGCAAGTTACGTGATGAGCATTTTGACAAGTTCGACAATGATGCATATGTGCAACCTCCATTGCCGTTTACAGGTGCCAATGCTCTACCACCAGAAGATGATGGTACCATGAACGTAGTACGTGAGGCGATTGCTGCTAGTCTCGTACCTTGAGATTATCTTTTTTTAGTTCATCCACTTTTGTAATGAACAAATCTTTAAATCCATTCTAAATGTAATATTTAGCACTTTTTATGACATTCGGAAATCACTTTCGTACTCATATTCGACTAGATATTGTTAGAAACAACAAGGTGTTAATAAATTCATCAAACATTTTCTGTCTAAGGGTACTACAGACATTTCAACACACAACTCTTTCCAGAATCTCAACCTACAATCCCAGAAAAGAACTCGGCAACAGATTCTGGGAGAAGCAGATTCTGGGAGAATTTTCCAAAATCTTGATTCTGCAGAATCCTGTGTGAAAAGAACTGGGCCTGGTGGTGGTGGGGTAGGAGTGGGGGGAGATGGGCCGGTGGGGTGGTTTTTTTTGTGTGTGCCGTTTGCGTTGGGTCGGTACAGTGGGTTAGGTGGGGGTGTGCAGAATAAGATTAGGTGTGCAGAATAAGGTCTTAAGGGGTGTTATCATAATATACACACCCTATAATATATACACCTAATCTTATTCTGCACCTCAAAACTGTATTCTGCTAACACCTCCTCCCCACTACCTCTTCCTCCCGATCCAACCACCAAATCCACGAACCCCTCCCACCGGCGTACCACCCCCTGGCGCCACCTCTTTCCCCCGCGCCGCCGCCCCGCCTGCCTCCCCCATGCCGCCGGGCCACCTGCCTCCCCCGCGCTGCCTGTCCGCCACCTCCGCCCGTGCCGCCGCCCCACAGCCTCGTTCCCCCGCGCCGCTGCGGCGCCATCGCCTTGATGCGCCTCCACCTCTCCCACGCCCAGACCCGCATCTCCCCGGTAGCCGTCGCCCCTACTTCGCCCCCTTCTTCTCCACTGACGGAGAGGGGAAAGGTAGCAGGGTAGGCCAAGAACAGTAGAGGAGACGGGGAGACCAGCGACGGGGAGGCGCACAGGGAAGGCTCGCATAGGGCATCTGGTGGTCGGGGTGAGCCATGGCGACCGCGCCTATCTCCCGATGTTGAGTGGGGTATGGAGAATCTGCTCGTGATGTAGAGCAGAGAGGAGCTCAGCACCGTCGTCCTTGTTCGCCGGAAGCTCGTGACTGGATCCAGGCGTCTCGGTGCCCGCGGGAGGAGGCGTGTGCTCCCCCGTGCCCTTCCAATCGCTGGTTGACTGGCCATGCAGTTTCGGAAAGCTTTTTTTTTCAGATTTGGCCGTTGATGTGCAGTTCGCCAGTGATAGGAGTGCATCACGGCCGAGCAGCATGAAGCTCGGTTGCTCGGGCGTGCGGCTCGCCCAGCTTGTTCATGTAGTACGCTGGATGCATTTTTTCAAGTATTTTTTGTTTGTTGCATTTTATCTCACAGTATAAAAAATCGGTTTGTTTTCATGCAGTTTCAATGTTTGTCCCCTGGCAACGACAATTTCCTGTTGTGGTAGCCTCCCCTCTCCTCTTGTTCTAGCCACACCTCCTGCTGACAGGGTCGACGCGAACGCTGGCGCGACCACAACATCACCAGCGTGGACGACTCCCTTCAGACATGTGGTTTGTTTGCAATCGGCCTGTGGTTCGTTTTGCGAGGTCCTGACCGTGCCATTGCGGTGCATCTGCATCCCTCGAGCAGCGCACCGCGTGCCCTCGTGCGGTTCAGCCACGGGCATCCGGCAATTTTTTTGGCTTCTGCTGTTCTACAGTTTCGTACCCCTGTGTCGAGTGCAGCTCATTTACTTTTTAGGCTCTCGGCTGTAGTTGGTTATTTGGAAACGGGATGGCCCAAACCTCACTTACTTGGTTTTTCCCCTTGCTTGTTTGTGTGTATTGTAAAGTCCTCTGCTTGTTTGTGACGGGTCCGTTCAACTGTACAATGTTGTTCTTTTTATTGCTGTTCATTTTGTTTTGCAAATTTCTATGGACTAGAAATTGTAACCTGTTGCACTCTCATGCAGCTCACTATGAAAAAACATTCAAATCCAATGATGGAGTTCACTAGGACCAGTGCAGCGTATTAAGAAACAAAAAATTAACACTTTTAAAAAACCTTGTCCTAGAAGTTCACTCAGGGTCAAGGTGATGCAATTCGTTTAGGAAAAAAGAATAGTGATACACTCCTTAAATAGAAAAGTTACAGGAAAATGAATCTGTGCAGTTTACTAGTTTTGAGCTCGCAGGGCAGAACGCATAAGAGAAAAAAATGTAAGAAACACTTAAAATGGTGGGAAACCCAATGCACTTCATTGAGAGAAGCACATAATATTGCTAGATCCCTGGTATAACGGGGTTCACTTTTGAGGGTGATGTCGGTCACTTGCACCCAACTTGAAGTGCAAAAAAATGTTTGAAAAACTGGAAAAAGAGTATTGCGATTCATCATTCAATAAAAAATGTTGCCGTTCACTTGCCCTCGTCTCTGCAGTCCACTTTTTCATAAAAAAATGTTAGAAAAAACAACAAAAGCTCACGAGGTTCACTTTTGGTAGTGTCGCGGTTCACTTCTCGATGGTGTTGTGATTCACCTACGCCCGACGTGAAGTGCAAATGAAGTCCGCTATGGTTTGCTATTGAGGTTCATTTTACTAATTTTTGCAGGAAAAGATGAAGTGATGCAGTTCTATTAGAGGCCCCATTATTCAATTTTGTTGTTGTTGAAAAGTGCACTTCATTAGTTCATTATAAAAATTGCAGCTCAGTACCGTGATTTGGCTGGTGGAGAGTGCAGATTTTGTATGCTATAAAACTCCTATGTTGTCCACTTGGTAAACACAAAACAAAAAAGATCTCAAAATGAAGCTCGCTTCTATATTAGATGTATTTCACTCGCTCAGTCCCCGTTGTCCACTCGCTTGGTCAACGCGCATAAAAAATTAATAGGTACGGAAAAACGACAACAAAAAATCATGAGGTTCACTTTTGGTAGTGTTACGGTTCACTTTCGGAAGTGTTGTGGTCCACTCTCGTTCGGAAAAAAGTTGAAAAAAAGACAACAAAAACTTGTGCGAGAAAGTTTATGTTCGACAAAAAGAATCATGAAGTTCACTTGAATGTCTGTTGCAGTGCGGTTTTCAGTTTGAAGCAGTGCGTTCTTCTGTCCGACGACGATTTTGGTGTCACGAAAAAACAAAGTGTCCGCTTCTTGCTAATTTTAAAACTGCTCTTAAACCGTAAGGAATTAGAGAGTGTGTTCTACATGAAAAATTTGCGTCTTGTCGATATCTTTCCAACGACGTATTATTTGAATCATTTCGACAACCGGTTTGTAAAAATTTCAAAAAAAAACGGCCGCTGCCACTCGTCCTCCGCCGCACGATTTTTAAAGTTAACTTAAAACCGTAAGGAATCTCAAAACCAATCCTACATATGAAAGTTGTGCCTTGTCCATAGCTTTCCAAGGACATATCATACGCCTCGTTTTGACAAACGATTCAAAAACTAGAGCGAAAACAGTACCGAAAATTTGAAAAAATTTGAAAAACAGAATTCCGCGATTTAGTAAATTTGAAACTGCTCTTAAACTGTAACGAATTACAGAAAGATTTATATATGGAAAAGATGCGCCTTGACGATATCTATCCAACGGCGTATCATTTGCTTCATTCCGACAAGCGGTTTGAAAAAAAACGCGAAAAAACGCTCGCTGCCACTCGTCATCCGCCACACTATTTTCAAAACTGCTCTTAAACCGTGTGGAATCTCAAAAGTGTTCAACATGTCGAAGTTGCGCCTAATCCATTGCTTTTCAATGATATATTACACTCCTCATTCCAATAAATGGTTAAAAAATTAGAGCGAAAACAGTACCGAAAAAACACCGCGTGCAATTTTTTTCGACACGAAGTTCACTAGTCTCTATTGCAGTGCTCGTCGTCAAAATGATGCAGTGCACTTCTGTTGAGCGTGCAGTGCCGAAGTGGTGTGCAGAATAGTTATTCTGCTAATATTAGCAGAATAGACCGTCTGTGTGTGTGTATATATATATATATATATATATAATTTTTTTGCTTCCTCCTGGTTTCCTGACATCACGGTCCCTCACCATGGTCAACCTATGTAGTTAATAAACGAGAGAATTGCACAAGAAGCGGCCGACAGCTGGGACCAAACAGCTCGAGCAATATTTGTGTTTTTGAGGTGTGAGCACTGCATAGTTTTTCGATGTTTAGCCCAGATATTAATTTTTCTCCTCTGAACAACAACGAAAACATCGCTGCAGGTATTAACTGGGCGGGTTGTGGCCCGTCTAGCCCAGGCCAGATATCCAGGCCAGATATTAATTTTTTTAAGCTGAAAATGGCTATCCCAGCTATACTTTTTTTAGGAATACCAAGGCAAGGTCAAGTTGTTATTCTCCGCCCCGCTGGGCTGCAAATCTTTCCTAGGAGGGATGCATTAGGCTTAATAAGAAAATGAGCTTTAAGAAATAATAAATGGTATGTAATTATAAAAATGGGCAGTAACAATAAAAAATGTACCAAACACGTAATTACTTTATAAAATATTATTTTTGGATATTGAAAATTTTAATTTCATTAATTGTTGCGAGCGCAATGTTTCGTTAGATTTTTACATAATATAAATTTATATTGAAATTGTATTTAATCTGACTAGAAACTTCGGGATAAAAATGTTTCGGATCCCATCAAAATGTGGGAAATTTTATTAAATTCTGTTTTGAACGGTTGGTTGAAATGGGTTGTACTTTTAACAAATTATAAATGGGCTGTAGTAAATTCCATTAGAATTCAAAAATGGGCTGCACATTCTTACAAATCTCAAATGGGCTATAAGTTCTATGCCACACACTTGTGGCCTTACTAAGTTGACGCGTCCCCTAAAAAAAGAGTTGACGCGTATGCAAGGCTTTGTCAACTTATAGTCAACACACGGTTCTAGCAGCAGTGGCCGCTGGATGTCCATCCAACGGATGCTGTGCTTCTTCTTCAATCTCGGATATTCTAGCTTTACCTGCCCAAAAAATGATTCCTTCCCCTGACATCTGGGGCGCACCGTTTCGGAAGCTGACCTGTGGGCCTACTAAGAAGACGCGTACCAAGGGCTTTGTCAACTTAGTCAATATAAACAATTCTAGTTGCAGTCACCGTAGGATGTCCATCCAACGGCCGTCGTGCTTCTTCAACCTCTGGTCTTCTTGCTCCAGCCGCCCAAAGCAGCACCGGTCATGCCGCCTGCTGCTGCCTCCCGTGGCCGGCTGTGCTGCCACGGAGGCCTCACCACCCCCTACTACTCCCACCGCTGGCCAGGCCAACCCTTCACTCACCCACACCCCATGTTATTCTGCGGCGACGACAGCCTCACACCGCAGCCAAACCAGTGAACCCTCGTACTCCTCTCCGTGTGGGCATCCAGTGTCGCGTCTTCCCCGGCTCCACGTCGTCCCCTTCCTAGGCCTCGCCGTCATCCACCGCCATGGTGCTCTCGGCGTGGCGTGGTCAACGTAGTCAAGGAACGACTTCCATCGGACGTGGTCTGTACGTGGAGATGCTGACAGCTGGGTCCACGGCCGCAGCAAGGAAGTGCCTCCTTATTACGCGGAAAATAATGATTCCTGCACCTGACAGTTGGGACCTATCGGACAGGCCATTGTATTTCATGAAAATAAACCTTTCCCCCCTGACTGTTGGGACCCACCAGCTACATCTTCGCACGCAAGGAAGTGCGTCCGGGCAAAAAAAAACGATTCGCCCCCTGACTGCTGGGACCCACCAACTACATCTTCGCACACAAGGAAATGCCTGACAGTCGGGACCCACCAGGTCGAAGCGTAGGTAGCATTGTCATTCTGGTCGCGAACGTGTACGTACATACTGGTGGATGTAGAGGCGCACACGTAGCATGTACACGTACGTACAACGACCAGTGTGCAAGAAAGAAAATACGGCCACGTACGTACATACGGGCGGGGTCTCGAACGCCTACTCGCGCATACGTACGACCAGGGCTCGTGTACATGGCTGGGTCGGAACGGAGAAACTGCGTCGTCGTCGTGTTCATGGGGAGGCAACGAAATGCTCGTGTTCATTGGGAGGCAACGGAACGCGTGGGAGCCAACCGGCTTGGACGGAACAGGCGATGGAAACGGGGCCTGGCGTACCGCAGAACGAAGGAAACGGACTTGTGTTCGACCGGCCACGTTCGAAACGGGATCCTGTTCATCGGGAGGGGTCTGGCGTACCGCAAAACAGAGGAAACGGACTTGTGTTGGACCTCCTACAGTCGAAACAGGGTCCTGTTGATCGGGAGGGGTGTGGCATACTGTAAAAGGGAGGAAACGGACTTGTGTTGGAGCGCTACGATCGAAACGGGGGTCCTATTCATCGGGAGGGGTGTGGCGTACCGCAAAACGGGACTCCACGGGATACTGTTCACCTCCACCGTCGACCTCCTCCAACATCCACGGGCTACTGTTCATCCACCGTTGACCTCTTCCAGCTTCCATGGGCTCCTGTTCATCCACGGGCTCCTGTTCATCTAGCCTCCACCGCGCGCTACTCCACCAGCTAATGTTCAACCATCCCTCTCCACGGGCTCCTGTTCAACCACCCCTCCACGGGCTACTGTTCATCCACCCCTCCACCGTCTACTGTTCATCCAGCCCTCCACGGGGTCGCCCTGTTCATCCAGCCCTCCACGGGGTCTTGTTCATCCAGCCCCAACCGGCTCGATCGATCGGGGTCCTGTTCATCCACGCCCATCGCTCACTGTTCATCC
>NC_041383.1:772492154-772544709 GCF_002162155.2 Triticum dicoccoides | reverse complement strand
ATCCAAACCCCCCTGCAACGCTCATTGTTCATCCAGAGGCAGCATCGATCGGCTTCAGTTAGCAGCAGTAGCGAAGAGTCGCTCGATCGCTCGGGTTCAGTAACGCGTAGCCTGCAGTGCAATCGCTCGGGTTCAGTTAGGCGATGCCTCTCTTGGGTTCAGTTAGAGCCCAACGCCTCGCACACACACGCGTACGTGTACGAGAGAAACACGCATCGCTCGGCTACCGACCACCCACCGCAACTGAGAACTCCCCAAAATTTTCCTTGCCCTCGCATCTACCACGGTTTTTCGGTCATGGACGGCCCAAAGAATGTCATGCAGTGATACGTACATTTTGCATCATGCTTTTATATCAATATTTATTGCATTATGGGCTGTTATTTCACGTTATGTTACAATACTTATGGCTATTCTCTCTTATTTTACAAAGTTTACATGAAGAGGGAGAATGCTGACAGCTGGAATTCTGGGCTGGAAAAGGAGCAAATATTGAAGGACTATTCTGCGCAACTCCAAAAGTCCTGAAACTCCACGGAATACCTTAAAATAAATAAAGAAAAATCATCGCCAAAGATGAAGGCCAGGGGGCCCACACCCTCCTCACAAGGGTGGGGGCGCCCCCCTAGGCGCGCCCCCTACCTCGTGGGCCCCCTGGTGGCTCTCCGACGTCCATCTTCTCCTATATGAAGTCTTTCGATGAGAAAAAAATAGAAGGCAACCTTTCGGGACGAGACTCCGCCGCCACGAGGCGGAACCTTGGCGGAACCAATCTATGGCTCCGGCAGAGCTGTTCTACCAGGGACACTTCCCTCCGGGAGGGGGAAATCATCACCATCGTCATCACCAATGATCCTCTCATTGGGAGAGGGCAATCTCCATCAACATCTTCACCAGCACCATCTCATCTCCAAACCCTAGTTCATCTCTTGTATCCAATTCTTGTCTCCAAGTCCGGGATTGGTGCTAGTAGGTTGCTAGTAGTGTTAATTACTCCTTGTAGTTGATGCTAGTTGGTTTATTTGGTGGAAGATCATATGTTCAGATCCTTTATGCACATTATTACCCCTCTGATTATGAACATGAATATGCTTTGTGAGTAGTTACGTTTGTTCCTGAGGACAAGGGAGAAGTCTTGCTATTAGTAGTCATGTGAATTTGGTATTCGTTCGATATTTTGATAAGATGTATGTTGTCTAACCTCTAGTGGTGTTATGTGAACGTCGACTACATAACACTTCACAATTATTTGGGCCTAGAGGGAGGCATTGGGAAGTAATAAGTAGATGATGGGTTGCTAGAGTGACAGAAGCTTAAACCTAGTTTATGTGTTGCTTCGTAAGGGGCTGATTTGGATCCATATGTTTCATGCTATGGTTAGGTTTACCTTAATACTTTTGTTGTAGTTGCGGATGCTTGCAATAGAGGTTAATCATAAGTGGGATGCTTGTCCAAGTAAGGGCAGTACCCAAGTACCGGTCCACCCACATATCAAATTATCAAAGTACCGGACGCGAATCATATGAGCGTGATGAAAACTAGCTTGATGATATTCCCATGTGTCCTCGGGAGCGCTTTTCCTATTATAAGAGTTTTTCCGGGCTTGTCCTTTGCTACAAAAAGGATTGGGCCACCTTGCTGCACTTTATTTACTTTTGTTACTTGTTGCTCATTACAATTTATCTTATCACAAAACTATCTACTACCACTTATTTCAATACTTGCAGAGAATACCTTGCTGAAAACCGCTTATCATTTCCTTCTGCTCCTCGTTGGGTTCGACACTCTTACTTATAGAAAGGACTACGATAGATCCCCTATACTTGTGGGTCGTCAAGACTCTTTTCTGGCGCCATTGCCAGGGAGTGAAGCGCCTTTGGTAGGTGGAATTTGGTAAGGAAACATTTATTTAGTGTGCTGAAATTTTCTGTCACTTGTTACTATGGAAAGTAATTGTCTGAGGGGCTTGTTTGGGGTATCTTCACCCTGTCCAGTTGAGCCAAGAGTTGCTACTCAACCTACTGAACCTACTGAAAATGAAACTCCTTTTCAGATTCCTTCGGGTATGATGGAAAAACTGCTAGCTAACACTTTTGCAGGAGATGGAACAAAGCATCCTGATGAACATCTGCGCTATGTGGATGGTATTTGTGGACTATTTAAGCTTGCAGGTATACCCAATGATGTTGTTAAGAGGAAGGCTTTCCCTTTATCTTTGGAGGGAGACACATTGACATGGTATAGGCTATGTGATGATACGAGATCATGGAACTATAAAAGATTGAAATTGGAATTTCATCAAAAGTATTACCCTATGCATCTTGTTCATCATGATCGCAATTATGTATATAATTTTTGGCCTCGTGAAGGAGAAAGCATCGCTCAAGCTTGAGGGAGGCTTAAATCAATGTTATATTCATGCCCCAATCATGAGCTCGCAAAAGAAGTGATTATGCAAAGTTTTTATGCTCGACTTTCTGGTAACAATCGCACCATGCTCGATACTTCTTGTGCTGGCTCTTTTATGATGAACCCTATTGAATTTAGATGGAATTTATTGGATAGAATTAAACGCAACTCTGAAGATTGGGACCTCGACGAAGGTAAGGAGTTAGGTATGACACCTAAGTTTGATTGTGTTAAATCTTTTATGGATACCGATATTTTCCGTAAGTTTAGCACTAAATATGGACTTGACTCTGAGATAGTAGCTTCTTTCTGTGAATCTTTTGCTACTTATGTTGATCTCCCCAAGGAGAAGTGGTTTAAATATCATCCTCCCATAGAAGTAAAAGTAGTTGCACCTATTAAAGTTGAAGAAAAGACTGTCACATACAATGATCCTATTGTTCCTACTTCTTATGTTGAAAAACCACCTTTCCCTGTTAAGATGAAGGATCATGCTAAAGCTTCAACTATTGTTCGTAAAAGCAATACTAGGACTTACACACCACCTGAACAAGTCAAAGTAGAACCCAATATTGCTATTGTTAAAGATCTCTTGTATGATAATATTGATGGGCATGTTATTCAATTCTCTAGTGAAACTGCTAGAATTGCTAAACCCTGTGATAGAGATAAACATAGACCTGTGGTAGGCGTGCCTATTATTTCTATTAAAATAGGAGATCATTGTTATCATGGCTTATGTGATATGGGTGCCAGTGCTAGTGTTATACCCATTGACTTATACAAAGAAATTATGCATGAGATTGCACCTGCTGAGTTAGAGGAAATTGATGTTACAATTAAACTTGCCAATAGAGATACTATCTCTCCAATAGGAATTTTTAGAGATGTTGAAGTCTTGTGTGGGAAAACTAAATACCCCTCTAATTTTCTTGTTCTTGGTTCTCCACAAGATAGCTTTTGTCCTATTATATTTGGTAGACCCTTCTTGAATACTGTTAATGCTAAGATAGACTGCGAAAAGGATGTTGTTACTATTAGCTTGGACGATATGGTTCATGAGTTTAATTTCTCTAAATTTAGTAAACAACATCGTGAGGAAGAATTGCCTAGTAAGGATGAAATTATTGGTCTTGGTTCTATTGCCGTACCTCCTAGTGATCCTTTAGAACACTATTTGCTAGACCATGAAAATGATATGTTTATGAATGAAAGAAGGGAAATAGATGAAGTATTCTTTAAACAGGAACCTATTCTGCAACACAATTTTCCTGTTGAAATCCTAGGGGATCCCCCTCCACCCAAGGGTGATCCCATGTTTGAGCTTAAACTGTTGCCTGATAATCTTAAATATGCTTATCTTGATGAAAAGAAAATATATCCTGTCATTATTAGCGCTAACCTTTCAGAGCATGAAGAGGAAAGATTATTGAAAACTCTGAAGAAGCACCATGCCGCTATTGGATATACTCTGGATGATCTTAAGGGCATCAGGCCCACTCTATGTCAACATAAAATAAATTTGGAAGCTGATGCCAAACCAGTTTGTGATCCTCAACGATGTTTCAATCCTAAAATGAAAGAAGTGGTAAGAAAGGAAATACTCAAGCTTCTGGAGGCAGGTATAATTTATCTCGTTGCTGATAGTCAATGGGTAAGTCCTATCCATTGTGTCCCTAAGAAGGGAGGTATTACTGTTGTCCCTGATGATAAAGATGAATTGATTCCGCAAAGAATTATCACAGGGTATAGGATGGTAATTGATTTCCGCAAATTAAATAAGGCTACTAAGAAAGATCATTACCCCTTCCCTTTTACTGATCAAATGCTAGAAAGATTATGCAAACATACACATTATTGCTTTCTAGATGGTTATTCCGGTTTTTCTCAAATACCTGTGTCGGCTAAAGATCAATCAAAGACTACTTTTACATGCCCTTTTGGTACTTTTGCTTATAGACGTATGTCTTTCGGTTTATGTAATGCACCTGCTACCTTTCAAAGATGCATGATGGCTATATTCTCTGACTTTTGCGAGAAAATTTGTGAGGTTTTCATGGATGACTTTTCCATCTATGGTTCCTGTTTTGATGATTGCTTGAGCAATCTTGCTCGAGTTTTGCGGAGATGCGAAGAAACTAATCTTGTCTTGAATTGGGAAAAGTGCCACTTTATGGTTAATGAAGTTATTGTCTTGGGGCACAAAGTTTCTGAAAGAGGTATTGAAGTTGATAAAGCCAAGGTTGATGCTATTGAAAAGATGCCATGTCCCAAGGACATCAAAGGTATAAGAAGTTTCCTTGGTCACGCCAGATTTTATAGGAGGTTCATTAAGGACTTCTCAAAAATCTCTCGGCGTCTGACCAATTTATTACAAAAAGATGTACCATTTGTCTTTAATGATGATTGTGTAGAAGCATTTGAAATACTTAAGAAAGCATTAGTCTCTGCACCTGTTGTTCAGACACCTGATTGGAATTTACCTTTTGAAATTATGTGTGATGCTAGTGATTATGCTGTAGGTGTTGTTCTAGGGCAAAGAGTTGATAAGAAATTGAATGTTATCCATTATGCTAGTAAGACTCTAGACAATGCTCAAAGAAATTATGCTACTACCGAAAAGGAACTTTTAGCAGTTGTATTTGCTTGTGATAAATTCAGACCCTATATTGTTGATTCTAAAGTCACTATTCACACAGATCATGCTGCTATTAAATATGTTATGAAAAAGAAAGATGCAAAACCTAGACTTATTAGATGGGTTCTCCTGCTGCAAGAATTTGATTTACATATAGTTGATAGAAAAGGAGCTGAGAACCCCGTTGCAAACAACTTATCTAGGTTAGAGAATGTTCTTGATGACCCACTTCCCATTGATGATAGCTTTCCTGATGAACAATTAAATGTCATAAGTACTTCTCGTAGCACTCCTTGGTATGCTCATTATGGTAATTATATTGGTGCTAAATTTATACCGCCTAGCTTCACATACCAACAAAAGAAAAAGTTTTTCTATGACTCGCGACATTACTTTTGGGATGACCCACATCTTTATAAACAAGGAGTAGATGGTGTTATTAGACGTTGTGTACCTGAGCATGAACAGGAACAAATCCTACACAAGTGTCACTCCGAGGCTTATGGAGGACACCACGCTGGAGATTGAACTGCACATAAGGTATTGCAATCCGGTTTTTATTGGCCTACTCTCTTCAAAGATGCCCGTAAGTTTGTTTTGTCTTGCGTCGAATGTCAAAGAATTGGTAATATTAGTAGACGTCACGAAATTCCTATGAATTATTCACTTGTTATTGAACAATTTGATGTTTGGGGCTTTGATTATATGGGACCTTTTCCTGATCTAATGGATACACTCATATTTTAGTTGCTGTTGATTACGTTACTAAGTGGGTAGAAGCTATTCCAACTAGTAGTGCTGATCATAACACTTCTATTAAAATGCTTAAGGAAGTTATTTTTCCGAGGTTTGGAGTCCCTAGATATTCAATGACTGATGGTGGTTTACACTTTATTCATGGTGCTTTCCGTAAGATGCCTGCTAAATACGACGTTAATCATAGAATTGCATCTCCATATCACCCGCAGTCTAGTGGTCAGGTAGAATTGAGCAATAGAGAGCTCAAATTAATTTTGCAAAAGACTGTCAATAGGTCTAGGAAGAATTGGTCCAAAAAACTTGATGATGCATTATGGGCCTATAGAACTGCATACAAAAATCCTATGGGTATGTCTCCGTATAAAATGGTTTATGGAAAAGCTTGTCACTTGCCTCTCGAACTAGAACATAAGGCATACTGGGCTATTAAAGAGCTCAACTATGATTTCAAACTTGCCGGTGAGAAGAGGTTATTTGATATTAGCTCACTTTATGAATGGAGAACCCAAGCTTATGAAAATGCCAAGTTGTTTAAAGAAAAGGTTAAAAGATGGCATGACAAAAGGATACAAAAACGTGAGTTTAATGTAGGTGATTATGTATTGCTATACAACTCTTGTTTAAGATTTTTTGCAGGAAAACTTCTCTCCAAATGGGAAGGTCCTTACGTTATCGAGGAGGTCTATCATTCCTGTGCCATAAAAATCAACAACTTCGCAGGCACAAATCCGAAGGTGGTAAACGGTCAAAGGACCAAACACTATATCTCAGGTAATCCTATAAATGTTGAAACTAATATTATTGAAACCGTAACCCCGGAGGAATACATAAAGGATACTTTCCAGAACGTTCCAGACTCCGAAAAGGAATAGGTATGTGGTACGGTAAGTAAACCGACTCCAAAACAATTTTAAGGCAATATTTCTCCGTTTTGGAATATTTAGAAAAATAGAAAAATAAGTAGCTGTCCGGGGAGGACACGAGGCCTCCACGAGGGTGGAGGGCGTGCCCTACCCCCCTGGGCGCGCCCCTACCTCGTGAGCACCTCGTGTGCCCTCCGAACTCCGTTTCCTTACACGATACGTATTTTGGTTGGTAAAAATTCATTATATATATATTCTCGAAGGTTTTGATTCTCGTATTACGCAAATATCCTCTGTTTTTGTTTCTGTTGCTGCTGCAGATTAGAGCAAGATGTCTTCTCAAGAGTCAGTCGCGGAGAGCCGGGTATCTAACCCGACACTGAAACCAAGGGCAAACAGCGACACTGACCACTTTCGGCCGACAACGGAGGAAGAGATGGAGGCTGACCTAATGAGAGTAGATGCCATGGAAGATCAAGAAGTCACCTCTCGCCTCTGAGCTGGGCTTACGATGGGGGAACTATAGAGCTCAGCTATTCCAAACTCAGTTATCCCTTCCAATGTTAAATTTCTTTCTTATGAAAATATGAGCAGAAGTGTCTCTGGTTCTCCCGCAGCTATGCAACACCCTTGGGTGCAAGGAGCTTTAGCCGTTACAGGAAAGCTTCGCAAGGAAATAATGGACCTCAAGCAGCAGGTCAATAAGCTCGAGGAGGAGAACCGTATTCTGAGGGGAATCATCGCTAAGAATATTACGCCAACAACAAAGAAGGAGAAATAATCACATGGGTATGGGCACTCCCCTTGGCAACTGCCAAGCTTGGGGGAGGTGCCCTGGTATCGTATCACCATCAGAACTCCTATCTTTACCATTTTTCTTAGTTCGATCCTATTAGTAGTATCTTGATTTAGTAGAATAAAGTCATGGCATGATCTAGTTTTGAGTTTTGCTTTATGATCCTTCTTTGTAATTGAGTCCGTGAGCTATATAATAAAGATTAGTGTTGAGTCAAGGGCTTGAGTATTTTGCCATGATCTTTGGTGATTAGAAGAAAAAGAATAAAAAGAATCAAAGAGTTCATATTGATCTTAGTAAAAGTAATGACTTCACATAGAAAGAGTATGATGATTAATAAGTTGTTGGGAGTTGGCAAATATAGCTTTGGTCATCATTGCAATTAATAGGAAGTAATAAGGAAAGAGAGGTTTCACATATAGATATATTATCATTGACATCTTTTATGATTGGGAGCACTCATTAAAATATGACATGCTAAAGAGTTGATGTTGGACAAGGAAGACAACATAGTGAGTTATGTTTTCTTACATCTGAGATAAAGTATGTTGTCATGGATCCTCTACCGTGTTGAGCTTGCCTTTCCCCATCATGCTAGCCAAATTCTTAGCACCAAGTAGAAATACTACTTGTGCTTCCAAACATCCTTAAATCAGTTTTGCCATGAGAGTCCACCATATCTACCTATGGATTGAGTAAGATCCTTCAAGTAAGTTGTCATCGGTGCAAGCAATAAAAATTGCTCTCTAAAATATGCATGACTTATTAGTGCGGAGAAAATAAACTTCGTACGAACTTGTTGTGGACGCAATAAAAGCGACGGACTGCATAATAAAGGTTCACGTACAAGGGGCAATATAAAGTGACGTTCTTTTGCACTAAGATTTTGTGCATCAACCCTAAACGCGCATGACAACCTCTGCTTCCCTCTGCGAAGGGCCTATCTTTTATTATTATCCTCTACCTTATGCAAGAGTCACGGTGATCTTCACCTTTCCCTTTTTATTTTTTTCCTTTGGCAAGCTCAGCATGTTGGAAAGAACATGACATATATATCTAATTGGATGTGGGGGAGCATGAATTATTATTGTTGACATTACCCTTGAGGTAAGAGGTTGTGGGGCAAAACTATAAGACCCTATCTTTCTCTGTGTCTGATTAAAACTCCGTAACCACAAGTATTGCATGAGTGTTAGCAATTATGAAGGACTAAGTGATAGTTCAGTATGTGGACTTGCTTTTAAGCTCTGACATAGACTCTTTCCGATGTTATGATAAATTGCAATTGCTTCAATGACTGAGGGTATAATTTGTTGGTGCTCAATAAGGTTTCTGATTCATACTTTGGCTCTGTGAAAAGATCATCACTTGAACATGAGTAATCATATGACCAAATCTATATATGTTGCTGTTATGAAATAATCATGATGCCTTCATGTCCGTATTTTATTTTTATCGACGCCTCTACCTCTAAACATGAGGACATATTTATTGTTATCGGCTTTTCGCTTGAGGACAAGCGAGATCTAAGCTTGGGGGAGTTGATACGTCTATTTTGCATCATGCTTTTATATCAATATTTATTGCATTATGGGCTGTTATTTCACATTATGTTACAATACTTATGGCTATTCTCTCTTATTTTATAAGGTTTACATGAAGAGGGAGAATGCCGGCAGCTGGAATTCTGGGCTGGAAAAGGAGCAAATATTGAAGGACTATTTTGTGCAACTCCAAAAGTCCTGAAACTTCACGGAATACCTTAAAATAAATAAAGAAAAATCATCGCCAAAGATGAAGCCAGGGGGCCCACACCCTGCTCATGAGGGTGGGGGCGCCCCCTGGGCACGCCCCCTACCTCGTGGGCCCCCTGGTGGCTCTCCGATGTCCATCTTCTCCTATATGAAGTCTTTCGATGAGAAAAAATAGAAGGCAACCTTTCGGGACGAGACTCCGCCGCCACGAGGCGGAACCTTGGCGGAACCAATCTAGGGCTCCGGCAGAGCTGTTCTGCCGGGGACACTTCCCTCCGGGAGGGGGAAATCATCACCATCATCATCACCAAAGCTCCTCTCATCGGGAGAGGGAAATCTCCATCAACATCTTCACCAGCACCATCTCATCTCCAAACCCTAGTTCATCTCTTGTATCCAATTCTTTTCTCCAAGTCCGGGATTGGTGCTAGTAGGTTGCTAGTAGTGTTAATTACTCCTTGTAGTTGATGCTAGTTGGTTTATTTGGTGGAAGATCATATGTTCAGATCCTTTATGCACATTATTACCCCTATGATTATAAACATGAATATGCTTTGTGAGTAGTTACGTTTGTTCCTGAGGACAAGGGAGAAGTCTGGCTATTAGTCATGTGAATTTGGTATTCGTTCGATATTTTGATAAGATGTATGTTGTCTAACCTCTAGTGGTGTTATGTGAACGTCGACTACATAACACTTCACCATTATTTGGGACTAGAGGGAGGCATTGGGACGTAATAAGTAGATGATGGGTTGCTAGAGTGACAGAAGCTTAAACCCTAGTTTATGCGTTGCTTCATAAGGGGCTGATTTGGATCCATATGTTTCATGCTATGGTTAGGTTTACCTTAATACTTTTGTTGTAGTTGCGGATGCTTGCAATAGAGGTTAATCATAAGTGGGATGCTTGTCCAAGTAAGGGCAGTACCCAAGCATCGGTCCACCCACATATCAAATTATCAAAGTACCGAACGCGAATCATATGAGCGTGATGAAAACTAGCTTGACGATATTCCCATGTGTCCTCGGGAGCGCTTTTCCTATTATAAGAGTTTGTCCAGGCTTGTCCTTTGCTACAAAAAGGATTCGGTCACCTTGCTACACTTTATTTACTTTTGTTACTTGTTGCTCGTTACAATTTATCTTATCACAAAACTATCTGTTACCACTTATTTAAGTACTTGCGGAGAATACCTTGCTGAAAACCGCTTATCATTTCCTTCTGCTCCTCATTGGGTTCGACACTCTTACTTATCGAAAGGACTATGATAGATCCCCTATACTTGTGGGTCATCATGCAGCTATGTCTCCGGCCCGCCCAGGATGAAAATCCCATTTTCTGTCATGATTTTTTATCATAGAAGTAGGAGCCCACCACATCTATGATGATACCGGGTTTTGTCACAATTATTGTCATAGAAGTGTCATAAGTATGACAGAAAAATATTTCGTTCGGCCCAAAATTTCACGGATGTGTCTTTTTTTGTAGTGTTCGGTTGTAACTTGATCTAAAATTACATGATCATCATCATTAGCTTCCTCACTAATTGGTGTAGGAGTCACAGGAACTGATTTATGTGATGAACTAATTTCCAATAAGGGAGTAGGTACAGTTACCTCATCAAGTTCTACTTTCCTCCCACTCACTTCTTTCGAGAGAAACTCCTTCTCTAGAAAGGATCCATTCTTAGCAACGAATGTCTTGCCTTCGGATCTGTTATAGAAGGTGTAACCAACAGTCTCCTTTCGGTATCCTATTGAAGACACATTTCTCCGACTTGGGTTCGAGCTTGTCAGGTTGAAGCTTTTTCACATAAGCATCGCAGCCCCAAACTTTAAGAAATGATAACTTGGGTTTATTGCCAAACCACAGTTCATAATGTGTCGTCTCAACAGATTTAGATGGTGCCCTATTTAACGTGAATGCAGCCGTCTCTAAAGCATAACCCCAAAATGATAGCGGTAAATCAGTAAGAGACATCATAGATCGCACCATATCTAATGAAGTGCGGTTACGACGTCCGCATTGTTTCAAATGAAGACCAAACTCGTAACTCAAATATTCTCCTCCACGATCAGATCATAGAAATTTCATTTTCTTGTTACGATGATTTTCCACTTCACTCTGAAATTCTTTGAACTTTTCAAACGTTTTAGACTTATGTTTCATCAAGTAGATATACCCATATCTGCTCAAATCATTTGTGAAGGTCAGAAAATAACGATACCCGCCGTGAGCCTTAATATTAATCGGACCACATACATCAGTATGTATGATTTCCAATAAATCTATTGCTCGTTCCATTGTTTCGGAGAATGGAGTTTTAGTCATCTTGCCCAGGAGGCATGGTTCGCAAGTACCAAGTGATTCATAATCAAGTGATTCCAAAAAGTCCATCAGTATGGAGTTTCTTCATGTGCTTTACACAAATATGACCCAAACGGCAGTGCTACAAATAAATTGTACTATTATCAACTATGCATCTTTTTGCTTCAATATTATGAATATGTGTATCACTATTATCGAGATTCAACAAAAATAGACCACTCTTCAAGGGTGCATGACCATAAAAGATATTACTCATATAAATAGAACAACCATTATTCTCAGATTTAAATGAATAACCATCTCGCATCAAACAAGATCCAGATATAATGTTCATGCTTAATGCGGGCACCAAATAACAATTATTCAGGTCTAAAACTAATCCTGAAGGTAGATGTACAGGTAGCGTGCCGACGGCGATCACATCGACTTTGGAACCATTTCCCACGCGCATCGTCACCTCATCCTTAGCCAATATTCACTTAATCCGTAGTCCCTGTTTCGAGTTGCAAATATTACCAACAGAACCAGTATCAAATACCCAGGCACTACTGCGAGCATTAGTAAGGTACACATCAATAACATGTATATCACATATACCTTTGTTCACTTTGTCATCCTTCTTATCCGCTAAATAATTGGGGTAGTTCCGCTTCCAGGGACCAGTCCCTTTGCAGTAGAAGCACTCAGTCTCAGGCTTAGGTCCAGACTTGGGCTTCTTCACTTCAGCAGCAACTTGTTGTCGTTCTTCTTGAAGTTCCCCTTCTTCCCTTTACCCTTTTTCTTGAAACTGGTGGTCTTATTGACCATCAACACTTGATGCTCCTTCTTGATTTCTACCTCCTCAGCCTTTAGCATCGCGAAGAGCTTGGGAATTGTCATATCCATCCCTTGCATATTATAGTTCATCACGAAGCTCTTGTAGCTTGGTGGCAGTGATTGAAAAACTCTGTCAATAACACTATCATCAGGAAGCTTAACTCCCAGTTGAGTCAAGTGGTTGTGGTACCCAGAAGTTCTGAGTATATGTTCACTGACAGAACTATTCTCCTCCATTTTGCAGTTATAGAACTTATTGGAGACTTCATATCTCTCAATCCGGGCATTTGCTTGAAATATTAACTTCAACTCCTGGAACATCTCATATGCTCCATGATGTTCAAAACGTCGTTGAAGTCCCAGTTCTAAGCCGTAAAGCATGGCACACTGAACTATCGAGTAGTCATCAACATGCGACTGCCACGCATTCACAATGTCTGCAGTTGCCTGCGCAGGTGGTACACCTAGCAGTGCTTCCAGGACGTAATTCTTCTGTGCATCAATGAGGATAATCCTCAAGTTACGGACCCAGTCCGTGTAGTTTCTACCATCATCTTTCAACTTAGCTTTCTCTAAGAATGCATTAAAATTCAAAGGAATAGTAGCACGGGCCATTGATCTACAACAACATAGACATGCAAAATACTATCAGGTACTAAGTTCATGATAAATTAAAGTTCAATTAATCATATAACTAAGAACTCCCACTTAGATAGACATCCCTCTAATCTTCTAAGTGATCATGTGATCCAAATCAACTAAACCATGTCTGATCATCACGTGAGATGGAGTAGTTTTCAATGGTGAACATCACTATGTTGATCATATCTACTATATGATTCACGCTCGACCTTTCTGTCTCAGTGTTCCAAGGCCATATCTTCATATGCTAGGCTCATCAAGTTTAACCCGCGTATTTTGCACGTGCAAAACTGGCTTGCACCCGTTGTATGTGAACGTAGAGCTTATCACACCCGATCATCACGTGGTGTCTCGGCACGACGAACTTTCGCAATGGTGCATACTCAGGGAGAACACTTATACCTTGAAATTTAGTGAGAGATCATCTTATAATGCTACCACCGAACTAAGCAAAATAAGATACATAAAGGATAAACATCACATGTAATCAATATAAGTGATATGATATGGCCATCATCATCTTGTGCCTTTGATCTCCATCTCCAAAGCACTGTCATGATCACCATCGTCACCGGCTTGACACCTTGATCTCCACCGAAGCATCGTTGTTGTCTCACCAACTATTGCTATCATGACTATCACTACCGCTTAGTGATAAAGTAAAGCAATTACATGGCGATTGCATTTCATACAATAAAGCGGCAACCATAAGGCTCCTGCCAGTTGCCGATAACTGTTACAAAACATGATCATCTCATACAACAATTTATATATCATCGCGTCTTGACCATATCACATCACAACATACCCTGCAAAAACAAGATAGACGTCCTCTACTTGTTGCAAATTTTACGTGGCTGCTATGGGTTTAGCAAGAACCGTTCTTACCTATGCATCAAAACCACAACGTTTTTTTGGCAAGTGTGTTGTTTTAACCTTCAACAAGGACCGGGTGTAGTCACCCTCGATTCAACTAAAGTTGGAGAAACTGACACCCTCCAGCCACCTGTGTGCAAAGCACGTTGGTAGAACCAGTCTCGCGTAAACGTACGTGTAATGTCGGTCCAGGTCGCTTCATCCAACAATACCACCATATCAAAGTATGACATGCTGGTAAGCAGTATGACTATTATCGCCCACAACTCTTTGTGTTCTACGCGTGCATATAACATCTACGCATAGACCTGGCTCGTATGACACTGTTGGGGAACGTTGTATTTCAAAAAAATTACCTACGATCACGCGAGATCTATCTATGTGATGCATAGCAACGAGCGAGAGTGTGTCCACGTACCCTCGTAGACCGAAAGCGGAAGCGTTAAGTAACGCGGTTGATGTAGTCGAACGTCTTCGCGATCCAACCATCAAGTACCGAACACATGGCACCTCTGCAATCTGCACACGTTCAGCTCGGTCACGTCCCTCGTACTCTTGATCTAGCTGCGACCGAGGGACAGTTTCATTAGCACGATAGCGTGATGACGGTGTTGATGAAGTTACCGACACAGAGCTTCACCTAAGCACTACAACGATATGACCGAGGTGGAAATCTGTGGAGGGGGGCACCGCACACGGCTAAGACAACTGTCAACTTGTGTGTTGATAGGGTGCCCCCTTCCCCGTATATAAAGGAGTGGAGGAGGGGAGGGCCGACCCTCTCTATGGCGCGCCCAAGGGAGGGAGTCCTACTCCTAGTAGGAGTAGGTTTCCCCCCTCCCCCTTCCCTAGTTGGAGTAGGAAAACAAGGAAGAGGGAGGGAGGGAGAAGGAAAGGGGGGCCGCCCCCCACCCTAATTCAGATTGGGCTTGGGGGGGGGGGGCGCCCTCCACGTGGCCGCCTCCTCCTCTCTTCCACTAAGGCCCAATAGGGCCCATTGACTCCCCGGGGGGTTCTGGTAACCTCCCGATACTCCGAAAAATGCCCGAACTCATCCGGAACCATTCCGGTGTCCTAACATAGCCTTCCACTATGTCGATCTTTATGTCTCGACCATTTCGAGACTCCTCGTCATGTCCGTGATCACATCCGGGACTCTGAACTACCTTCAGTACATCAAAACTCATAAACTCATAATACCGATAGTCATCGAACGTTAAGTGTGCGGACTCTACGGGTTCAAGAACTATGTAGACATGACCGAGACTCATCTCTTGTCAATAACCAATAGTGGAACCTGGATGCTCATATTGGCTCCCACATATTCTATGAAAATCTTTATCGGTCAAACCGCATAACAACATACGTTGTTCCCTTTGTCATCGGTATGTTACTTGTCCGAGATTCGATCGTCGGTATCTCAATACCTAGTTCAATCTCGTTACCGGCAAGTCTCTTTACTCGTTCCGTAATGCATCATCCCGCAACTAACTCATTAGTTACATTGCTTGCAAGTCTTATAGTGATGTGCATTACCGAGAGGGCCTAGAGATACCTCTTCGACAATGTGACAAATCCTCATCTCGATCTATGCCAACTCAACAAACACCATCGGAGACTGTCGGTGTCAAAACCGGTGGATCTCGGGTAGGGGGTCCCGAACTGTGCGTCTAAGGTCGATGGTAACAGGAGACAGGGGACACAATGTTTACCCAGGTTCGGGCCCTCTCTATGGAGGTAATACCCTACTTCCTGCTTGATTGATCTTGATGAATATAAGTGTTACAAGAGTTGATCTACCACGAGATCGTAATGGCTAAACCCTAGAAGTCTAGCTTGTATGACTATGATCGTCCCTTTGGACTAAACCCTCCGGTTTATATAGACATTGGAGGGGATTAGGGTTGTACAAAGTCGGTTACAGAGAAAGGAATCTTCATATTTGGACGCCAAGCTTGCCTTCCACGCCAAGGAGAGCCCCATCCGGATACAGGAGAGAGTCTTCGTTCTTTGTATCTTCACAGCCCATCAGTCCAGCCCATGACTAACAGGCCGGACACCCGAGGACCCCTTAGTCCAGGACTCCCTCAATAGCCCCTGAACCAGGCTTCAATGACGAGGTGTCCGGCGCACAGATTGTGTTCGACATTGCATGGAGGGTTCCTCCTCCGAATACTCCAAAATAGTCTTCAAACGCAATGAACGTGTCCAGCTCTGCAACACAAGTACCACACACAATCGCAGAGAGTATAATATTTCACGAGTCCAATCGACTGACAACTTTTGTAGCGTGACATCACGTTTGCCCGGTCATTATTTCGAACCATTTTCGTCTGTCGTTCCACGTTTCGAGATGCGGTTTTCATTGGCACGTCATGTCGAAGCAGAGATCGTGTCCCCTTATTGCGGGATTTCTAATCAATACGGGTGTGGGTAATCCAACCGTGCCGTCTGCACAACCCTTGGGAATAGGCGAGTTTTGAGGCGAGTGGGGAGGCGCTTGATATTCACTGCCTTTATAAGGAGATAAGGATTCCTTTCTTTCACCCATGCCTTCTTTCTTTCTCTGCCCTCCCATTCTCGAACTCCATTGCCAAGTCCTCATCTTTTTCGCCTCAAGAAAGCACTCGACCATGTCCAGATCTAGAGCGCAAGGCAAGTGGAAGGCCTCCTCCATCAAGTAGAAGGACATCACCAAGCTTTGGGAGGCCGGGTACCTGGCCAAAGAAATCGCCCACCGGCTCCCTGCCAAGGGGCAGATCATCCCCACCCCAAAGCCCAATGAGAGGGTGGTGTTCATCCCCCACTTCGTCCGTGGGTTAGGGTTTCCTCTCCACTGTTTCGTCCATGGACTCATGTTCTATTACGGGCTAGATTTCCATGATCTAGCCCCAAACTCCTTCCTCAACATCTCAGCATTTATTGTCGTGTGCGAGGCCTTCCTCCGCATTCCTCCCCACTTCAGACTGTGGCTTAAGATATTCAATGTGAAGCTGAAGGTGGTGGACGGTCAACATGCAGAGTGCAGAGGCGCCATGGTGAGCAAGATGCCCAATGTCACATGGCCCAAAGGTACCTTTGTGGAGACTGTCAAAGAGTGGCTGAAACTGTGGTTCTATATCACAGAGCCTCGCAACGCCACTTGGGTCACGGCTCCCGAATTCAAGTCTGGTGCCCCAATGCGGCTCACCTCCTGACTAGAGAAGGTACTGAACTGGTCTTCGTCAGATGAGCTGATAGCGCTGCAAACACGCATCCAAAGCATGGTGGATAAGAACATCAAGATCGTCAATGTGATCCAGGTGATGCTAGTTCACTGGATCCTTCCATGCCAGAGCCGGACTTGCCATTTATGGGAGTTCGATCCAGCCAAGCACCAGACCCTGCAATAGTTCTTCGGAACTATGCACGAGGACATCTGGAAGGTGCCCTTCAAGGGCAACGAGACGCCACCAGCAACGACCGAGGGCCGTGGGCATGCCCTGGCCCATCCTGTCAGTCCGGTAAGTTTTTCACGTTTCAAGATGTATCCTTTACTTGCTTGTTCAGTGAAGATACCTAAGCTTCACCATTTATTTTTCAGGGCTGGACAAAGAAGGTGGAGCGGATTAGGTGTTTGGCTTTGCTGCCCTAGGAACCAACCATCCCGCTCCTGACAAAGATGCTGGTTCCGGTGCCCTACAAGGCGTCGGAGAAGAAGGCCAAGAAGAAGACCAAGGGGGCCAAAAGTGGTCCTCTCCGCAGGGTGCTTCGGACGTGACGTCCGAAGATGACAAGACTCACTCCTCTGCCGTCGAGGATGACAAGGAGGAGGAGGAGGAGGAAAGCAACTCCCCCCTTGAGGGGGGAAGGAAGAAGAGGGCAGCCTCCACAAATCTGGAGGCGGAGGCGTCAAAGTGGGGGAAGAGCTCCTTCACAGATAACTCTGTGTGGGACGTCGAAAGCAGCCCAGAGCCGCGCCCCCAAAACAAGCCCCTGGCCGAATCGTGAGTACTCAAAAGACTCTAACACATTTGTGTGTACATCCTCTTCAGTTCAAAGTTTTAACGCGTTGAATCATGCGATTGCAGTTCGGCCCACGACAGTTCCCTGCGATCCTCATCAGGAGGTTCATGATATGTCTCCGTCGTATCAATAATTTTTGATTGTTCCATGCCAATATTCTACAACTTCCATATACTTTTGGAAACTTTTTATACTATTTTCAGGACTAACATATTGATCAAGTGCCCAGTGCCAATTCCTGTTTGTTGCATGTTTTATGTTTCGCAGAAACCCCATATCAAACGGAGTCCAAGCGGGATAAAAACGGACAGAGAATATTTTTGGAATATTTGGGAAATATGGGAGGAAGAATCAACGCGAGACGGTGCCCGAGGTGGCCACAAGGCAGGGGGCGCGCCTGCTCCCCCTGGGCGCGCCCCTAACCCTCATGGGCCCCTCGTAAGGCGTTTTCTGCTATTCTTTTGCCGCAAGAAAGCTAATTTTCGGGAAAAAATTGTGGTGAAGGTTTCAATCCAATCGGAGTTACGGATCTCCGGATATATAAGAAACGGTGAAAGGGCAGAATCCAGGAGCGCAGAAACAGAGAGAGACAGAGAGACAAATCCAATCTCGGAGGGGCTCTCGCCCCTCCCACACCATGGGAGCCAAGGACTAGAGGGAAAACCCTTCTCCCATCTAGGGAGAAGGTCAAGGAAGAATAAGAAGAAGGGGGGCTCTCTCCCCCTTGCTTCCGGTGGCGCCGGAACGCTGCCGGGGGCCATCATCATCATCGCGATTTACACCAACACATCCATCATCTTCACCAACATCTCCATCACCTTCCCCCATCTATATTCAGCGGTCCACTCTCCCGCAACCTGTTGTACCCTCTACTTGAACATGGTGCTTTATGCTTCATATTATTACCAATGATGTGTTGCCATCCTATGATGTCTGAGTAGATTTTCGTTGACCTACCGGTGATTGATAAATTGCTATGATTGGTTTAATTTGCTTGTGGTTATGTTGCTGTCCTATTGTGCCCTCTGTGTCGCGCAAGCATGAGGGATTCCCGCTGTAGGGTGTTGCAATACATTCATGATTCGCTTATAGTGGGTTGCTTGAGTGACAGAAGCATAAACCCGAGTAAGGGGGTTGTGGCGTATGGGATAAAGGGGACTTGATGCTTTAATGCTACAGTTGGGTTTTACCTTAATGATATTTAGTAGTTGCGGATGCTTGCTAGAGTTCCAATCATAAGTCCATATGATCCAAGAAGAGAAATCACGTTAGCTTATGCCTCTCCCACATAAAACTTGCTATCGGTCTAGTAAACTAGCCAATTGCTTAGGGACAATTTCACAACTCCTACCACCACTTTTCCACACTCGCTATATTTACTTTATTGCTTCTTTATCTAAACAGCCCCTACTTTTTATTTACGTGCTCTTTATTATCTTGCAACCTATCCAACAACACCTAGAAAGTACTTCTAGTTTCATACTTGTTCTAGGTAAAGCCAACACCAAGTGTGCGTAGAGTTGTATCGGTGGTCGATAGAACTTGAGGGAATATTTGTTCTACCTTTAGATCCTCGTTGGGTTCAACACTCTTACTTACTGAAAGAGGCTACAATTGATCCCCTATACTTGTGGGTTATCAAGACCTTTTTCTGGTGCCGTTGCCGGGGAGCAATAGCGTGGGGTGAATATTCTCGTGTGTGCTTGTTTACTTTATCACTAAGTAGTTTTTATTTTGTGCTCTTGTTTTCTATCTTTAGTTATGGGTAGGAAATGCAAAATACCAAAAACATTAGTTGTACCTACTGAACCAATGGTTGAAGAACCACTCAAAATCTATCACACTCCTGAATCTTTTTACTTGGATCATCTTCGATCCCTTTGTGCTCGTGCTGAAACCCCAACTAGCTTAGTTGAGGGCAAATCTTTAGATGAGCATGCTTGTTATGTGCGACACCGCTTATCTGAAAAAGGGAAACTTTTACTGGATCAAATTCATCGTTTGCAATGCTATGCTTGGAATTTATGTGAAATATATGATGTTACTTGTTGTTCTGAAAACCCTAAGAAACACCTTCCCTACTAATGTGAGTTTAGTGATAATGGAATCGTATCTTCGTATGCTAAGGGTGTTTATAATTACTATGATGTTCAACAAATTGAAGAATTTGTTGCTTTTAAGGGTGCTTATGAAATTGCTTCTTTGATTGAAAAGTATGATGCTACTCTTTACAAATCTGAAATTTTTGCCATACTTGAATATTGTTATGATAATTTTGCTTCTACTACCTATGTTAAACCATATATTTAGAACTCCTCCGCTGTCCAAGAAGAGACTAATATTTTGCAAGAAACTATGGAAGAAGAAATTACTGAAACCGTGAGCTCATTAGATGAAAAAGATGAGGAAGAGAGCGAAGAACAAAAGGAGGAAGAGCGGATTGATCACCCGTGCCCACCTTCTAATGAGAGTAACTCTTCAACTCATACATTGTTTAATTTCCCTTCGTGCTTATCGAAGGATGAATGCTATGATAATTGTTATGATCCCGTTGATTCTTTTGAAATATCCCTTTTTGATAATGCTTGCTATGCTTGTGGCCAAGATGCCAATATGAATTATGCTTATGGAGATGAACTTGCTATAGTTCCTTATGTTAAACATGAAATTGTTGCTCTTGCACCCACGCATGATAGTCCTATTATCTTTTTGAATTCTCAACTACACTATCGGAGAAGTTTGCCCTTATTAAGGATTATATTGATGGGTTGCATTTTACTACTACACATGATGATTTTGATGAATATAATATGCATGTGCTTACTGCTCCTACTTGTAGTTATTATGAGAGAGGAACTATATCTCCACCTCTCTATGTTTCCCACATGATAAAACTGCAAGAAACTGTTTATACTATGCATTGGCCTTTACTTGGTGTGCATGAATTGTTCTTTTATGACATGCCGATGCATAGGAAGAGAGTTAGACTTCGTCATTACATGATATATGTTACTTTGTGCTCACTACTAAATTACAAATCATTGTTAATTAAATATGGCTTTGATATACCTTGGGATCCGGGTGGATTCATTACTTGAGCACCATATGCCTAGCTTAATGGCTTTAAAGAAAGCGCTGCCAGGGAGACAACCCGGAAGTTTTAGAGAGTCATTTATTTCTGTTGAGTGCTTTTATATAGTCTAAAAACAAAAAAAAATAAAGAGGGGAACCCAAAACTTTTCAAAAAGGAAAGTGAAAGTGAGAGAGACAAGCATTGTTGAAGTGGGAGAGCTCCTTGAACTTTGTTCATTCTCACGGAAACTTTGTGAATCTTAATTACAGAAACTTTACATCAAAAATAATTACCCCCTTGTACAATTCCTTTGTATTATAAAAATAATGTGCCAAGGTTTACCTTTAGGATGTTTACAATGCTTGTTGGTTTGTACGGTGCAGGACAGAAACTTTGGCTGTAGTGCGCGATTTTACATTTTTTACTGGATCATCAAACGGTTCTGATTCGTTTTGAACTGTACTCATATACAAATTTTTTATTTTTCCCAATTTTTGTAGAATTGTTGGGATACCAGAAGTATGGTGAATGTTCAGATTGCTACAGACTGTTCGATATTTTGACAGATTCTGTTTTTGATGCATAGTTTGCTTGTTTTGATGAATCTATCAATTTATATCAGTGTATTAAGCCATGGAAAAGTTATATTACAGCAGACACAATACAAAAACTAAATATGAATTGGTTTGCAATAGTACTTAGAGTAGTAATTTGCTTTATTATACTAACAGATCTTACAGAGTTTTCTGTTGAAGTTTTGTGTGGGTGAAGTGTTTGATCGAGGAGGTCTCGATATGAGGAAAAGGAGGAGAGGGAAGAGCTCAAGCTTGGGGATGACCAAGGAACCCCAAGTAAATATTCAAGGATACTCAAGCGTCCAAGCTTGGGGATGCCCCGGAAGGCATCCCCTCTTTCTTCAACAAGTATCAGTATGTTTTCGGATTCGTTTCGTTCATGCGATATGTGCAAGTCTTGGAGCGTCTTTTGCATTTAGTTTTGACTTTTCTTTTATGCACCATGCTGGTATGAGATAGTCCTTGGTTGATTTATAGAATGCTCATTGCACTTCACTTATATCTTTTGAGTATGGCTTCATATAGAATGCTTCATGTGCTTCACTTATATCATTTGAAGTTTGGATTGCCTGTTTCTCTTCACATAGATAACCGCCATTTGTAGAATGCTCTTTTGCTTCACTTATATTTGTTAGAGCGTGGGAGTTTCTTTTGTAGAAAGAATTAAACTCTCTTGCTTCACTTATGTCTATTTAGAGAGTTGACAGGAATTGGTCATTCACATGGTTAGTCATAAAATCATACATAAACTTGTAGATCACTGAATATGATATGTTTGATTCGTTGCAATAGTTTTGCGATATAAAGATGGTGATATTAGAGTCATGCTAGTGGGTAGTTGTGGATTGTAGAAATACTTGTGTTGAAGTTTGTGATTCCCGTAGCATGCACGTATGGTGAACCGTTATGTGATGAAGTCGGAGCATGATTTATTTATTGATTGTCTTCCTTATGAGTGGCGGTCGGGGACGAGCGATGGTCTTTTCCTACCAATCTATCCCCCTAGGAGCATGGGCATAGTACTTTGTTTCAATGACTAATAGATTTTTGCAATAAGTATGTGAGTTCTTTATGACTAATGTTGAGTCCATGGATTATATGCACTCTCACCCTTCCATCATTGCTAGCCTCTTCGGTACCGTGCATTGCCCATTCTCACCTCGAGAGTTGGTGCAAACTTCACCGGTACATCCAAACCCCGTGATACGATACGCTCTATCACACATAAGCCTCCTTATATCTTCCTCAAAACAGCCACCATACCTACCTATCATGGCATTTCCATAGCCATTTCGAGATATATTGCCATGCAACTTCCATCATCATCATATACATGACTTGAGCATTTATTGTCATATTACTTTGCATGATCGTAAGATATCTAGCATGATGTTTTCATGGCTTGTCCGTTTGTTGATGTCATTGCTATGCTATATCATTGCACATCCCGGTACACCGTCGGGGGCATTCATATAGAGTCATATCTTTGTTCGAGATATTGAGTTGTAATATTGAGTTGTAAGTAAATAAAAGTGTGATGATCATCATTATTAGAGCATTGCCCCAGTGAGGAAAGGATGATGGAGACTATGATTCCCCCACAAGTCGGGATGAGACTCCGGACTTAAAAAAAAGAAGAGGCCAAAGAAGCCCAAATAAAAAAAGAGGCCAAAGAAGCCCACCAAAAAATAAAAAATAAAAAAAATGAGAGAAAAAGAGGAGAAGGGGCAATGTTACTATCCTTTTACCAAACTTGTGCTTCAGAGTAGCACCATGTTCTTCATATAGAGAGTCTCCTATATTGTCACTTTCATATACTAGTGAGAATTTTCATTATAGAACTTGGCTTGTATATTCCGATGATGGGCTTCCTCAAACGCCTGAGGTCTTCATGAGCAAGCAAGTTGGATGCACACCCACTTAGTTTCCAGTTTGAGCTTTCATACACTTATAGCTCTTAGTGCATCCATTGCATGGCAATCCCTACTCCTCTTATTGACATCAATTGATGGGCATCTCCATAGCCCGTTGATTAGCCGTGTCGATGTGAAACTTTCTCCCTTTTTGTCTTCTCCACATAAACCTCCACCATCATATTCTATTCCACCTATAGTGTTATATCCATGGCTCACGCTCATCTATTGCGTGAAAGTTGAAAAGTTTGAGAAAATCAAAAGTATGAAACAATTGCTTGGCTTGTCATCGGGGTTGTGCATGATTTGAATATTTTGTGTGATGAAGATGGAGCATAGCCAGACTATATGATTTTGTAGGGATAACTTTCTTTGGCCATGTTGTTTTGAAAAGACATGATTGCTTTATTAGTACGCTTGAAGTATTATCGTTATGTCAAATGATAGACTATTTCTTTGAATCACTCGTGTCTTAATATTCATGCCATGATTAGACATATGATCAAGATTATGCTAGGTAGCATTCCACATCAGAAATTATCTTTTTTATCATTTACCTACTCGAGGACGAGCAGGAATTAAGCTTGGGGTGCTGATACGCCTCCGTCGTATCTATAATTTTTGATTGTTCCATGCCAATATTCTACAATTTCCATATACTTTTGGCAACTTTTTATACTATTTTTGGGACTAACATATTGATCCAGTGCCCAGTGTCAGTTCCTGTTTGTTGCATGTTTTATGTTTCGCAGAAACCCCATATCAAACAGAGTCCAAACGGGATAAAAACGGACGGAGAATATTTTTGGAATATTTGGGAAATATGGGAGGAAGAATCAACGTGAGACGGTGCCCGAGGTGGCCACGAGGCAGGGGGCGCGCCCCTGACCCTCGTGGGCCCCTCGTAAGGCAGTTGCTGCTATTCTTTTGTCGCAAGAAAGCTAATTTTAGGGAAAAAATTGTGGGGAAGGTTTCAATCCAATCGAAGTTATGGATCTCCGGATATATAAGAAACGGTGAAAGGGCAGAATCCAGGAGCGCAGAAACACAGAGAGACAGAGAGACAGATCCAATCTCGGAGGGGCTCTCGCCCCTCCAGCCCCTCCCACACCATGGGAGCCAAGTACCAGAGGGGAAACCCTTCTCCCATCTAGGGAGAAGGTCAAGGAAGAAAAAGAAGAAGGGGGCTCTATCCCCTTGCTTCCGGTGGCGCCGAAACGCTGCCGAGGGCCATCATCATCACCGCGATCTACACCAACACCTCCATCATCTTCACCAACATCTCCATCACCTTCCCCCATCTATATTCAGCGGTCCACTCTCCCGCAACCCGATGTACCCTCTACTTGAACATGGTGCTTTATGCTTCATATTATTACCAATGATGTGTTGCCATCCTATGATGTCTAAGTAGATTTTCCTTGACCTACCGGCGACTGATGAAATTCTATGATTGGTTTAATTTTCTTGTGGTTATGTTGCTGTCCTATTGTGCCCTCTGTGTCGTGCAAGCATGAGGGATTCCCGCTGTAGGGTGTTGCAATATGTTCATGATTCGCTTGTAGTGGGTTGCTTGAGTGACAGAAGCATAAACCCGAGTAAGGGGGTTGTGGCGTATGGGATAAAGGGGAATTGATGCTTTAATGCTACGGTTGGGTTTTACCTTAATGATCTTTAGTAGTTGCGGATGCTTGCTAGAGTTCCAATCATAAGTGCATATGATCCAAGAAGAGAAAGTATGTTAGCTTATGCCTCTCCCACATAAAACTTGCTATCGGTCTAGTAAAGTAGTCAATTGCTTAGGGACAATTTCACAACTCCTACCACCACTTTTCCACACTTGCTATATTTACTTTATTGCTTCTTTATCTAAACAACCCCTACTTTTTATTTACGTGCTCTTTATTATCTTGCAACCTATCCAACAACACCTGCAAAGTACTTCTAGTTTCATACTTGTTCTAGGTAAAGCGAACACCAAGCGTGCATAGAGTTGTATCGGTGGTCGATAGAACTTGAGGGAATATTTGTTCTACCTTTAGCTCCTCGTTGGGTTCGACACTCTTACTTATCAAAAGAGGCTACAATTAATCCCCTATACTTGTGGGTTATCAGTTCGCTAGATTCAAAGGCGATGGCCAGCGAGTCACCGCCGGCCGCTCACTTTCCCAAGGCCAAGGGCGACGACGAGGTGCTGTCCCAAAGGACCTTCCCGGGCCAGGGAGAGGTTCGGGAGGCCATCAGGGTGGCGCCAGAGGGTGACCCTTCGGCCGCCGAACACCCGGAAGAGAAGACCCCCATGGATACTGGCGATGGGGGCCATGTCCAGTTCAGACCCCAGCCGAATACTGTTCCGGAGACCTATACGGCTCTAGAATCTGGCAAGCAGCCTCCTTCGAAAGAAGGAGGTGTGCCTATTCCGTCGGTGACCTCTGTCCAACCAGAGGCACCGAATGCTCTCTTGGAAGCGCTGCGAAGCGCTCCCATTGTGGAGGAACACTGTACCCTCATGGGTACAGTGATTGAGAAGATTCAGTCTGTGAAGAGCGGACTGACTGAAGCATGCACAAGCCTTCTAAAAGGCTTTGAGGTGAGCAACGTAGTTATATAAAAAGAATGTCACAGTATAGACTGTTGCCCCTGAGACACTGTCCGGCGTTCGAAAATAAAAGCCAGACAGAGGATCAAGTAATTTTCGCAGGAAACTAATTAAATGTGTCTTATGTGAATAAGTAGGTATCGTTGCTGACTGCGACCGCACACGCTGCTGAAGTCTCCAGACTAAAGCAGGGACTGGAGCGGGCCGAGGAGAAGCTCGGCCAAGCGAGGAAGCAGCTAGAGGATAAGCAAGGTATGTGATGACCTGTTGTATATTCGGAAAGAATGAATGATGTGTATTGACCAGAGTGCCATGATATTTGTAGGAGCGGCGACCGAGGTCGAGGTCCTTAAAAAGGCGCTGGCCGAGGCTGAGGAGAAGGCTGCTAAGGAACAAGCCGCCCGTGAAAAGCACAAGGCCAGGCTCGATGAGGTCTAGCAAGAGCTCCAGGATGCTGTGAAGAAATGCGAGTCCTTGGAGTGCGATGTTTCGGCTCAAGAGATCGAACTCGCCAAGGCTCGCCAAAGCACACAAGAGGCCCGAGTTGAAGCCCAGGGCACTTTCTAGGAAATCCAGGAGGCCAAGAAAAAATCACAGCGGGTAATCTTTATTTCAGGGAGTCCTGGATTTGGGGGTATCCAGACAGCCAGACTCTATACTTCGTCCGGACTATTGGAGCGTGAAGATACAAGACTCAAGACTCTGTCCCGTGTCCGGATGGGACTCTCCTTTGCGTGGAAGACAAGCTTGGCGATCCGGATATTATATTCCTTCCTTGTAACCGACTCCATGTAAACCCTAGCCCTCTCCGGTGTCTATATACACCGGAGAGGTTGGTCCTTAGAAGGCCGATCACAATCACAATCATAACCATCTTAGGCTAGCTTCTAGGGTTTAGCCTCTACGATCTCGTGGTAGATCTACTCTTGTACTACTCATATCATCAATATCAATCAAGCAGGAAGTAGGGTTTTGCCTCCATCGAGAGGGCCCGAACCTGGGTAAACATTGTGTCCCTTGCTTCCTGTTACCATCAGCCTAAGACGCACAGATCGGGACCCCCTACCCGAGATCCGCCGGTTTTGACACCGACATTGGTGCTTTCATTGAGAGTTCCTCTGTGTCGTCGCTGCAAGGCTTGATGGCGCCTTCAATCGTCAACAACACGCTCCAGGGCGAGACTTTTCTCCTCGGACAGATCTTCGTGTTTGGCGGCTTCGCACTGCGGGCCAATTTGCTTGGCCATCTGGAGCAGATCGATAGCTACGCCCCTGGCCACTACGTTAGGTTCGGAAACCTGAACTACACAGCCGATATCCGCGGAGACTTGATCTTCGACGGAATCGGGCCTGTGCCGGGAACGCCAGACAGTCACAATGAGCACGGCTTAGACCTGCTGTCGGACAATGCTCGGGATATCACCCCTGCAGCGGCCTCGGACCTAAATCCGGAGTAGACTGCATGGCCCGAGGACGGGTGGATGGACCCCGCCCCGCCGGCCACACACTCATCGGCGGTAGAGCCGAACACAGGCCTCACCTCTAAGGAAGCTTGTGACTCCGGACCCCCGGACTCGTATCCGGTTGTAGGTTCCAGTCCGCACGCTCCCGAGCCTGCCGAGCCTGGTTGGGCTCCGGTAATGGAGTTTACCGCTGCGGATATCTTCCAGCACTCTCCCTTTGGCGACATGCTGAACTCGTTAAAGTCTCTCTCTTTGTCAGGAGGCTCTTGGCCGAACTATGTCTGGCTCAAGTGGGAAGCAGGCGACGAAGGAATTCGTGGCCCAACCACCACCCACTTCATTGCCACGGTCGATGATCTAACCGACGTGCTTGACTTCGACTTCGGTATGGACGAAGATGCAGGAGAAGTATAGGAACCACCGCTCACGGGGCGGTGGACAGCCACCTCCTCATACGATACACTCCAAAGGAAACCAATGGCGATGAGGCAACCGAGGATAACCCCTCAGGGAGAAAAGCAAAGCATGGGCGTCGTCGGCGCCGCTCCAAGCCCCGCCACAGCAATACCGGCCCAGGAGATGAAAACAATCCGGATGGTGCCGATGAGGAATACAACCCTGATCAGCCTACCTTCGAGCAGGCCGAGCAGGAAGATGAGCAGGCCAGCCCAGACGAACAGGCGACGGACGGATATCCGGAGGAGGACAATTACATGCCCCCCTCCGAAGACGAGATTAGCCTCGGTGACGACGAGTTCGGCGTGCTTGAGGATCCCGTGGCGCAGGAGTGCTTCAAGCGTCGGCTTATGGCCACTGCGAGGAGCCTGAAAAAGAAGGAGCAGCAACTCCAAGCTGATCAAGACCTGCTCATAGATAGATGGACTGAAGTCCTGGCAGCCGAGGAATATGGACTCGAGCGCCACACCGCTGACCGGCCACCTCGTGGCTGGGATAAAACGGCATATCAGCCTGAATACCAGCCCGCACCCCCACGCCAATACACTACGGCCCGGGTGAGGGAGTCCTGGATTAGGAGGTGTCTGGATAACCGAACTATCACCTTTGGCCGGACTCCTGGACTATGAAGATACAAGATTGAAGACTTTGTCCCGTGTCCGGCTGGGACTTTCCTTGGCGTCGAAGGCAAATTTGGCGATACAGATATGTAGATCTCCTACCATTGTAACCGACTCTGTGTAACCCTAACCCTCTTCGGTGCCTATATAAACCGGAGGGTTTTAGTCCGTAGGACGAACAACAATCATACCATAGGCTAGCTTCTAGGGTTTAGCCTCTCTGATCTCATGGTAGATCTACTCTTGTACTACCCATATCATCAATATTAATCAAGCAGGAGTAGGCTTTTACCTCCATCGAGAGGGCCTGAACCTGGGTAAAAACATCGTGTCCCTTCTCTCCTGTTACTATCCGCCTAGACGCACAGTCCGGGACCCCCTACACGAGATCCGCTGGTTTTGACACCGACATTGGTGCTTTCATTGAGAGTTCCTCTGTGTCGTCATCTTTAGGCCCGATGGCTCCTCCGATCATCAACAATGATGCGGTCCAGGGTGAGACTTTTCTCCCAGATAGATCTTCGTATTCGGCGTCTTTGCACTGCGGGCCAATTCGTTTGGCCATCTGGAGCAGATTGAAAGCTACGCCCCTGGCCATCAGGTCAGATTTGGAAGTTTGAACTACACTGCTGACGTCCGCGGAGACTTGATCTTCGACGGGTTCGAGCCACAACCAAGCGCACCGCACAGTCACGATGGGCATGATCTAGCTCTGCCGCCGAACAGTTCCCTGGAGGCCGCACCAGTGTCCGCTCCGACCCTTAGCTCGGAGCCGACTGCGCCGATCGAGGACGGGTGGCTAGACACCGCCTCGGGGGCGGCAATCTCTACAGCGATTGAGCCGAACACCATCCATGTCCTTTGCAAGGCTCGTGACTCCAAGGTGCCGGACTCCTCTCCGGACTCCGAACCTTCCGCGCCCCTGCCAATCGAATCCGATCGGGCGCTGATCATGGAGTTCACCACCACGGGCACCTTTCAGCACTCGCCCTTTGGCGACATCCTGAATTTACTAAAGTCTCTCTCTCTTTATCAGGAGAGCATTGGCCGGATTATGGTCAGCAAGGTTGGGATGCGGACGACGAAGAAATTCAAAGCCCACCCACCAGCCACTTCGTAGCCACTGTCGAAAATTTAAACGACGTGCTCGATTTCGACTCCGAAGACATCGACGGTATGGACGACAATGTAGGAGATAAGCATGAACTAGCACCCATAAGGCACTGGACAGCCACCTCATCTCACGATGTATACATGGTGGACACACCTAAAGTAAGCGACGACGAGGAACAACGGGACGCCACGAGGGATCATCCCCTCGAAAAGCAGACAAAACGGCGACGTAAGTGCCGCTCAAGATCCCGCCTCGACAAAGACAGCAGCCATACAGGCCCAGCCATAGAGCAGGGCGAACCGGTGGACGGCGAACATGCTATCGAGCAACCGTCCGAACAGGATAATATGGATAAACAATCCGTCCCCAGCGAAGATAACAGTCCGGGCGATCTCACGCCGGACAAGTTGCCGGAGCAGAAGAACCTCCACAAAAGGCTCGTCACCACTGCGCGTAGCTTGAAAAAGCAGAAGCGGAAGCCCAAAACAGCGGGAGACGCGCTCAGAATCAGATGGAGCAAAGTACTCAACACTGCAGACAAACACCACGATAGTCGCCGAACAAAGAGCTACCCGAAGCGAAAACTACTACCCAAATTTGATGAGGAGGCCGTAGAGCCCCCGCAATCAAAGAACAAGGAGACCACCCGGTCGGATAGACGACCCCATGGCAAAATAGAGCGGCAAACGGCGCTGCACACAAGCCGGTACACGATCCGCACACGGATTCGCATCAAAAAGATGGCCTAGTTAGATCTATCTACGGGCCAAGAAAGCAAGCTCTAGTAAGCAATGCAACACGTCAAGTATCCGAATATTATGGTACACCTAAATATAGGGGTGTCGCACACCCCCTATGTTTCACCGATGAGGTTCTGGATTATGAATTTCCAGCGGGATTCAAGCCGGTAAACATAGAGGCATATGACGGAACAATAGACCCTGGAGTCTGGATTGAGGATTACATCCTCCACATACACATGGCTAGAGGAGATGACCTCCACGCCATAAAATACTTACCCCTCAAGCTCAAAGGGCCAGCCCGGCATTGGCTCAAAAGCCTCCCCGAAAACACCATTGGAAGTTGGGAAGTTCTCGAGGATGCTTTTCGGGCAAATTTTCAAGGGACCTATGTCCGACCTCCGGAAGCAGACGATTTAAGTCACATAACTCAACAACCCGGAGAGTCGGCCCGAAAATTCTGGAACAGATTCCTTACCAAAAAGAACCAAATAGTCGACTATCCGAACGTCGAAGCCTTAGCAGCTTTCAAACACAATGTCCGAGACGAATGGCTCGCCAGACACCTCGGCCAAGAAAAGCCAAGAACAATGGCCGCATTAACAAGCCTCATGACCCACTTCTGCGCGGGAGAGGATAGCTGGTTGGCAAGATGCAGTACAAGTGACCCAAGTACATCCGAAGTCAGGGATGGAAAGGGAAAACTGCGACGCAACAAGGACCAGCACCGGACCAAGGGAAGCAACCCGACGAGCACGGCAGTCAACGCTGGATTCAAAAGCTCTTGGCAGAATCATAAAAAACTGCCCCTTAAGGATAACAGGGACGAGATGTCTAACTTAAACAAAATTTTGGACAAGATATGCCAAATCCACAGTACTCCCGGGAAGCCTACAAACCATATCCACGGAGATTGTTGGGTCTTCAAGCAGTCCGGCAAACTCAACACCGAACACAAGGGGCTCGACACACCAAAGCAAGGACGATGACGAACCCCACAAGTAGAGCGCCGGAAAACAAAAGAATTTCCCACAAGAAGTCAAAACAGTAAACTCACTTCACATGACAAAAGGGAAAAATAGAGCGGCGCCCATAGTGGTACGCGCCATACGACCTATTCCAGAGGAGTCCCGCCACTGGTTGTTAAAACCAATCACCTTCGACCATCAGGATTACTCTAGAAGTATCCGGAATGCAGGATGGACTGCCTTGATAGTAGATCCAGTAATTGACGGACTCCAATTTACACAACTCCTAATGGATGGCGGCAGTGATCTAAACCTACTATACCAGGACACAATCCGCAAAATGGGGATAGACCCAACCAAAATTCGCCATAGCAACACTTCCTTTCAAGGGGTAATGCCAGGCCCATATGCCCATTGTACGGGCTCTCTACTGCTAGAAGTTGCGTTCGGCTCACCCGACAACTTCCGCCGCGAAAAGTTAACCTTCCACCTCGCCCCATTTACAAGTAGTTATCAAGCACTACTGGGACGCGAAGCTTTCGCCCGCTTTAACGCAATACCGCATTATGCATCCCTTACACTTAAAATGTCCGGTCCGCGAGGCATCATCTCCTTAAAGGGAAATATTGAGTGTTCCTCGGGCGCGGAAGATTGTGTGACTGCCTTGACAGCCACACACTAAACCGGCTTTACTAATCAAAGCACCTAAACAGGTCGTCCAGACCCCGGACACGGTTAGACGAGTCCGGCGTAAACATACAAGGGCTTACTAGCCGCATACCCCAGCACAAGGGGCTCCGTGCCTGTACAACAAGAGACAATAAAGCTCAATATTATTCATTTTTTGAATCGTACTTTGTTATTTAATATAATGTACATTTTTTGCACGATCTTCTTCAACTAAGTTCCTCTCTTTTACAAATGAACACCGTGCTACACCCGTCCAGGATACGGCACAACGGAGACACAGGCGCAGACGTGCAGTAGGGGCCCGTGACAAGGATTCTTTTCAGATTAAGACCCTGCGTAAACCTTTTTTACTGTCTCTTGTTGATACACATCCCCTGGTTTCATGCCATAACCGAGGAGGAGGCTGGCGTTTTGGCATGGGCCACGTCAGAATTTTGCGCGTACCTGGACACCAGGGGCTTATTACCAAGGGCGTCGTTCGTCCCGTTTTCATAAAGACCGAATACCTTAGGGAGTGTTCGGCGTCTCGAGTTAGGCCTTATATGCATCAACTCCGAATCATGTCTTTGGTCAAATGTTGGGTTTGCCCGGCTCCTGTGTTTTGCTGCCTTACGTTCCGCTCTATCGGCTAAGGCGACACCAGGAGAACTACTGCGATTGTGCCCCGGTTCGGCCAGGCGAGCACCTCAGTAGAGAAAGCCAAAAACTGACTATCATGATATAGCGTGAGACTGGTCAACCACTCGATGACCCACCGGAATCTATAGGATTCCTGCGCATTGACGAAGAGCCGTTTCCCGGTCAGGCACATACGCGCCCCGAATTCGGGTGAGCGCGGTGCCCCTAGGGGCTATATAGTAGCCCCACTGTCAAACTCCTATGGCTAAGTGAAAGTGATAAAGCATTATAGTCCGGTTGCCTAGTTTGCTATGCTACCACCTCCTTTATAGGACCAAGACGTTGGATCAAGTGTGAAAATGCGCCTTTCGCAAACACCCCCGCATTATATGCGTGGGGGCCGAAGCCGAAGACTGCCATCTTTCAGGTTATATATACATATACATTAGCGGCCGCACAGGAGGTATTTTAATTCTTGAAAGGCACAAGTATAAAAAGCTTTTTCCATTGATACATTGTTTGACAATAATACATGTTATTCGAACATAATATCCTTCGAGCACTGCATCTCTATTAAACGAGAGCCCTGCGGAACTTCCTGAAAATAGTGCTCGACAGATACTCGGCTTCCGTCCGAATCTTGGGATGCAACATCGGTGGCCTTCATCTCCGCCCAGTATGTCTTGGCACGGGCAAGAGCCATCCGCGCACCCTCTATGCATGCCGACCTCCTCATTGCATTGATATGCGGCACCGCACCAATGAATTGCTGCACCAACCCAAAATAACTCTTCGGCTTGGGCCTTTTCGTCCACAAAAGACTCACGACATCCTTCATGGAAAGTGCGGATAACCTATTCATCTCCGCCCATTCGGCCGAGCGATCGGTTAATGGAAGTGGGCGCTCTGGATTATGGAACTACGACCAAAAAACCTTTTCCATTTCGTGATCTTTTTTATCTCGGAAGTGTTCGGCCGCGTCCGCGGCACTTTCCGCCAAGTCCAGATAAGCATCCTCCGCACTCCACAGCCGGTCCAACTGAGCATAATTAGGATCCATGAATTTCCTTCATAGCAGAAAGGGCTTTCCAGCCGTGATATCTCCGGCCTGACGCAGCTCCTCCTTCATAGCTCTCATCGCAGAGCGAGCATCCTTGGCCTCGGTAGTGGCCTTCTTCAGGTCCCCTTGCACCGCTCGATCTTCTTTTTCAAGAAGCTGGCAGCGGTCGGCAGCATTCTTCAACTTCATGGCCATCTTGGCCATTTCTTTCTTGCTTCGGCACTGAGCAGCCTATTCGGCTTTTAGCTCTTCGGCCGCCTTCAAGCCAGCCGCATCACTCTTTCTGGCCTGCTCCCTGGCTCGGGCGAGCTCCGCCCGAAGGTTCTCCATGGCGGCGGCACCATCTGCATCAAGCATACATGTTGTAAGGCACGGGCATCAAGCTCCCTTACGAGGTGTCCGCGGAGAAATTGCATACCTTGCAACTCGTCAAGTCGCTTATTGACAAGCGCGATGTCGGCATCCGACATGTCAAGTTGCCGCTTTAGTTCGGCAAATTCATCAGTCCGGCTAGCCACCAGACCCTTTGCCACCTACATAGGAAGGGTGACACATTATACCTGGGATTATGATCCTCGGCGCGCTATCATTTTTGACAACACACCGAGCCTCAGGGGATACTATCTACATAGGGCGCATTTTATATGCGGAACTGTCAGAAGGTACATCATTTTGCGTACCTCAAAACCTGTCAGTAAACTTCTGACGGCTTCATGCAATCAGCTCTCAGCGGATGAAATCCTTTCAATCACCGTACCCATTAACACACGGTGATCTTCTGAGATAGACGCTCGCCTGAGAAGATCCTTCAGCTCCTCCAACCGTGCACCAGGTGGTGCCGGACTCGTCCGATGGCCTTTTTCAAAGGCCGGACACGGAGGGCTTTGAGGGGAAATACGACTGTCTTTCGGCCCCGCCAGACTCGGAGAAACCCTCCACGACGACACCTCAGGGTCGCCTGCCTCGCAAGACGGTACGACAGGTGTCGGTGTACTAGAGTAGGGGTACCCTAGTATCCCGAACTTGTGCACGGGCAGTTGCAACACCCTGTGGCAAGGCTTGTCGGGCGATCGCCAAGGTCCTCCGTGGTCCCCTTGGAGCCGTTCAAGAACAAAGTATTTAAGCCCAGGAGACAAGGCCCCGGCAAGAGGAGCTTGCCGGGAAGGCCAACCAAGGCATTTCAAGGAACTTGCCACGACGCGCCGCGCGTCCCGGCAAGGCCCGGTGAGCGACAAGCTTCCGGACGCGACAAGACAATGGCCGCGGCAGGGCGCTTGCCGCGGCAGGCTACCACTCTGTACCCACGCTCCAGCACATCCACCAACGTGTCGCTCTGGGGGCCTTTCCAGGCGCGCGTGGCGAGAGGCTGTGCAGCCAGTGGTGCGCGGTGGCATGCGAAGCTGACAAGACTGCCATCGTGGCGAGTGGTGGCGCCCCTGACGGTCCCTTTTTAGACTGTTTGGGCGACGCAGACGGGCATTTAATGCCTTTGTCCCCTGCCGTCAGGGTTAGGTAGGATGCACTGTGCAGGTAGCTGTACCAACCACAACTCCTTTTCCATTTTTACCCTCGTCTGCGTTGCCACCTGTCGGTGACCCCTTGAGTGTATAAAAGGAGGCCCATGCGCAACGTAGAGGGGGTTCGAACCCAGAAAATCACACACGCTCGGTCTCGTTAGCAGCTAGGGTGTACTGTAGCACTCAGCGCTCTTGAGCAAGAACACAATACAATCAGACAAGCAACAGTAGGAGTATTATCTCTTCGGAGAGCTCCGAAGCTGGGTAAACTGCTCGTGTGCTTCGCCTCGATCTGCTCTTCGTGCGATCTCCGCCCCCCGCTGAACCGAAAGGGGCTCGGTCCGCCGGTCCCATAGGTGTTCGTGGATCAGTTTCCCCGACATCTTTCGCGCCAAAGATGTCGGGGTGGAGTCGCTGTCGAGGTGGATCCGACGAGTCGGCGATCTTGGCCTTCGGGGTGGAGAGTGCATGGTGGTTGCACCCCCACCGGTTTCGTCGCCACCGGCTCGTGCCTGGCAGTCCTGCCGCGGCTGCGATGCACTTGGCTGCCGCGGAGTGTCGCCGTTGGCAAAGCCGATGAGACTCTGAATGGTGGCCCTCCATTGGTCGATCTTGTCTTCCGCTGGAGGGTAATCCAGGAGCAGTTGAGCTCGCGCCAAAGCTTTTGCTGGAGTAGTGGGTGGCAGTGGCGAACGGTGCGAGGAGCGGGATATGCTCGGACTCCTAACTATGTTAGAAGGAGCAGTATCCTGTCCAGGCGACCGTGCCTCGCTCGTGCCAGCATGTTGGCGTGCATGCTGGTCTTGAGCACCCCGAGATCCACCAGCTTGGTCTTGGTCCAACAAACGTATGGTACTGCGAGTACCATGATGCTGTCGGTCCTGCGCCACCTGAGATGGGCGCGGTACATGTACGGACACCTAGGTCTGTGCAGCCTTGTCCTTGGACCTGGCAGGATCGTGAGCTTCCTCGTCGACGTTCGTTCTTCCGCCGGCGTCTACTCCACCACCCGTTTGCTCCGGTGGTGGTGGAAGTGACGTGGACGGAGCAGCTGCCGCCGAAGTTTTCTTCTTCGGTGGCATGTCGATGAAGAAGAAGATCTGGCTCGTGTGAACGCTGGATCAGGTTCACACAACCTCGACGCCCCCTACCTGGCACGCCAAAGATGTCGGGGAAACTGATCCACGAACACCTATGGGACCGGCGGACCGAGCCCCTTTCGGTTCGGCGGGGGGCGGAGATCGCACGAAGAGCAGATCGAGGCGAAGCACACGAGCAGTTTACCCAGCTTCGGAGCTCTTCGGAGAGATAATACTCCTACTGCTGCTTGTCTGATTGTATTGTGTTCTTGCTCAAGAGCGTTGAGTGCTACAGTACACCCTAGCTGCTAACGAGACCGAGCGTGTGTGATTTTCTGGGTTCGAACCCCCTCTACGTTGCCCATGGGCCTCCTTTTATACGCTCAAGGGGTCACCGACAGGTGGCAACGCAGACGAGGGTAAAAATGGAAAAGGAGTTGTGGTTGGTACAGCTACCTGCACAGTGCATCCTACCTAACCCTAACGGCAGGGGACAAAGGCATTAAATGCCCGTCTGCGTCGCCCAAACAGTGTAAAAAGGGACCGTCAGGGGCGCCACCGCTCGCCACAATGGCAGTCTTGTCAGCTTCGCATGCTACCGCGCACCGCTGGCTGCACAGCCTCTCGCCACGCACGCCTGGAAAGGCCCCCAGAGCGACACGTTGGTGGATGTGCTGGAGCGTGGGTACAGAGTGGTAGCCTGCCGCGGCAAGCGCCCTGCCGCGGCCATTGTCTTGTCGCGTCCGGAAGCTTGTCGCTCACTGGGCCTTGCCGGGACGCGTGGTGCGTCGCGGCAAGTTCCTTGAAATGCCTTGGTTGGCCTTCCCGGCAAGCTCCTCTTGCCGGGGCCTTGTCTCCTGGGCTTAAATACTTTGTTCTTGAACGGCTCCAAGGGGACCATGGAGGACCTTGGCGATCGCCCGGTAAGCCTTGCAGCGGGGTGTTGCAACTGCCCATGCACAAGTTCGGGATACTAGGGTACCCCTACTCTAGTACATCGACAGCAGGGGGAGGCGTTTCGCTCTCTATCATCTCCAGACGAAGATCCCCCGAAGACGAGCTCTGCTGAGAAGGGCTGAGATCCGAACTACAAAGGTAAAATTTCGGTTATCTTCATCAGAAATAGGGCAGGGATATCCTTTAAAACAAAACTCCCATTTTTACTTATGGCTCGGTAGAGGGCTGATCCCCTTGGGGGCATAATGCGGCCGAGGCATCTCTCGGCGTAGGACCCTCTGACGAAGATTTCTCCCCCCGCTTTGCGACCATGGTCTCCGGGTCTTCAGAGGCGGTCCTGTTCTTCCCTTGGATGGAGGGATTCTCGATCCCTCCTTTCCTGATAGCCTCCTTCGCGGAGGCGGTGGCTTCCTTGTTCCCCCCTTCACCTTCTTCCGAAGGCGCAACCTCCAGCATCCTGGTTAACACGGGATCCGGCGTGGTCTCAGGGAGGGGGGCCGGACACCTGATTAACTTTGCTTTCGCTATCCACTCCTGTTCAAGGGACAGCTCTTTTGAGGGAAAATTCATGATAAATATGGGATAGCGTGTCCGGGTACAGGGCTACTTACTTGAGTATCCGGGCAATTGTAGTTTAGACCTGCGTCCTCGGTCAAGTCCGAACACATCGTTTGTGATCTGAAGAAAAGCTTGTACATCTCCACGGGCGTCGCGCCCATAAAATGTTGGAGAGCTCATGGTCCCTTCGGGTTAAATTCCCACAGGCTGAGGGGGCCACATTTGTAGGGCAGGGTACGACGAATCAACATGACCTGCGCTACTACGACCAGAGTGATCTCTCTCTAGAAGATCTTGAATGCGGCCCTGCAACAAGGGCATGTCCTTGGACGGCCCCCAGTCAAGTACCATGTCCAGATGGGACTATCACCTTTGGCCGGACTCCTGGATTATGAAGATACAAGATTGAAGACTTTGTCCCATGTCCCGATGGGACTTTCCTTGGCGTGGAAGGCAAGCTTGGTGATACAGATATGTAGATCTCCTACCATTGTAACCGACTTTGTGTAACCCTAACCCTCTTCGGTGCCTATATAAACCGAAGGGTTTTAGTCCGTAGGACAAACAACAATCATACCATAGGCTAGCTTCTAGGGTTTAGCCTCTCTGATCTCATGGTAGATCTACTCTTGTACTACCCATATCATCAATATTAATCAAGCAGGAGTAGGGTTTTACCTCCATCGAGAGGGCCCGAACCTGGGTAAAACATCGTGTCCCTTGTCTCCTGTTACCATCCGCCTAGACGCACAGTCCGGGACCCCCTACCCGAGATCCGCCGGTTTTGACACCGACACCGGGGCAATAGGCAAGACCTGCAAGATATACTGGAAAACAAAGCAGGACAACCAAGATCGATCTACGGATCACGGGGGCACGCCCCAACACGCGATGATGACCGTCACGCCGGATACACTATCAACAAGTACGGCCGGGATGAACATAGCCACCCAGACCAATTCGAACTGCGTAGCCACATAGGCTGGCACAGAGGCGCCGTACACCCCCTCTGCTTCACCGATGAAGTGATGGATCATGAATTCCCAGAAGGGTTCAAACCCGTAAACATCAAATCATACGATGGCACAACAGACCCTGCAGAATGGATCGAAGATTTCCTTCTCCACATTCACATGGCCCGCAGAGACGATCTACACGCCATCAAGTATCTTCCCCTTAAGCTCAAAGGACCCGCCCGGCACTGGCTAAACAGTCTGCCCGCAAACTCCATTGGCAGTTTGGAAAACCTGGAAGACGCGTTTCTCGACAACTTCCAGGGCACATACGTGCGACCATCAGACGCCGATGATTTGAGCCACATTACTCAACAGCCCGGAGAGTCAGCCAGGAAATTCTGGACTCGGTTCCTAACTAAAAAGAACCAAATAGTCAATTGTCCGGACGCTGAAGCCCTGGCGGCCTTTAAGCATAATATCCGTGACGAGTGGCTCTCCCGACACCTCGTCCAGGAAAAACCCAAGTCCATGGCAGCTCTCACGACACCAATGACCCGCTTTTGCGCGGGCAAGGACAGCTGGTTGGCTCGCAGCAGCACTACACCACATTCTGGCACTTTGGATGCCCGTGACAACAACGGCAAGCCACGGCGCAACAGACATAAGCGACGGAACAACGGCGACAACACTGAAGACACGACAGTTAATGCCGGATTGAGCGGATCCCAATCCGGTCAGCGGAAGAAGCCGTTCAAAAGAAACAATCAGGGACCGTCCAGTCTGGACTGCATACTTGAACGTCCGTGCCAAATTAATGGCACCCCGGACAAGCCAGCCAACCACACCAATAGAGACTGTTGGGTGTTCAAACAGGACGGCAAAATAAACGCCGAAAACAAGGACAAGGGGCTGCACAGCAACGATGACGAGGAACCCCGGCGTCCGAACATGGGGGACAGAAGAAATTTCCTCCCCAGGTGAAAACGGTCAACATGATCTACGCCACCCACATTCCCAAGCGGGAACAGAAGCGAGCACTTCGGGACGTCTATGCGATGGAGCCAGTCGCCCCCAAATTCAACCCATGGTCAGCTTGTCCGATCACCTTTGATCATAGGGATCACCCTACCAGCATCCGTCACGGCGGCTCAGCCGTATTGGTCCTAGACCCAATCATCGACGGATTCCACCTCACGCGAGTTCTTATGGATGGCAGCAGCAACCTGAACCTACTTTATCAGGACACAGTGCGCAAAATGGGCATCGACCCTTCAAGAATCAAGCCCACCAAAACCACCTTTAAAGGTGTAATTCCTGGAGTAGAGGCCCATTGTACGGGCTCTATAACATTGGAAGTGGTCTACGGATCTCCGGATAACTTCCGAAGCGAAGAGTTAATCTTCGATATCGTCCCTTTCCGTAGTGGTTACCACGGACTGCTCGGATGAACCGCATTCGCTAGATTCAACGCAGTACCACACTATGCATACCTCAATTCTCAAGATGCCAGGACCGCGCGGGGTCATAACAGTCAACGGAAATATGGACCGCTCTCTCTGTACAGAAGAGCATAATGTAGCCCTCGCGGCGGAAGTACAATGCGGCCTCCTTCGACAAACCACCAATCCGTCGACGACAACCTCGAACACCGTCAAACAAGTCCGGAGCACCTCGCAACAGGATCACCAGGCATGCCAAGAGTGCGACTAGCAGTCCGGCCTCCGCTCAAGCCCCATCAAAGCAGCATTCGTGGCACGTGTACACAATTACGCACTCGAAATACCATGGGCATAGGCGGAGGCGCAGCAGTGACTCAGTCAACAGTGCGGTATCACCGCAACATACCTTCATAACCTTCTCTTTTTATCGTTCAGGACATTGCTTTAGGGCAGCCTCTTCAGAAGAGCCGGATTATCGGACTTACATAGGAGAGAAAACCAAGGAGGCAACAGGCTTTGCGCACAAAAGGAAATACCCAGGTGGAATCTGTTCACGACCGTTATACCTGTTTTATATACCTACATGCAGCCTACCCTTGGATAGGACATGTTAAATAGTCCTATTTACTTCTACTTAAACGCAACCATTGTACGCATACGCTTAAACGTATTATTCATCAATGGGAGATAATATATAGCGTCAGCTTATTATTCCTCTTTGTGCATTTTTCTTGCAAATGTTTATTTAATATTGCATCCGTACACCTTGGTACGATTAGTTTGCCAGGGGCTTCATATGGCGCCTCATAATACGGCAAAACAAGTCCGAACACTTTCAACAGTGCGGCACCCCGAACTTATAGCACTATATGCATCAGCTCCGAATCACGTCTTGGGTCAATAGTTGGGTTAGCCTGGCTCCCTTGTTTTGGTAGCTTACGTTCCATCATATCAGCTAAGGTAGCACAGGGAGAACTACTGCGATTGTGTCCCAGTTCTTCCGGACGAGCACCTCAGTAGAGAAAGCCGATAACTGACCAGCATGATGCGGCGAGAGCTGGTCGCTGTTCGAGAGGTCTTAAAATCCTTAAAGATTTTTTCTGCTTTAGGCGATGAATCGGCCTCGTCCGATTGAGGCGTATATAGCGCCCCAATTCGGCCCTCTGAATTCTAGGGGCTTCGCCGAAATTTAAAATTGTAGACTTCTATGGCTAAGTGAAAGTTATAAAGTCGTATAGTCCGATTGCATTGTTCGCTGCGCCGGATACCTCCTTAAGGGACCAAAAATTTGGATAAAGAGTATCCGGGTTTTTCCAGGAACACCCCGGTACTAGCTACGTTGGGGCGAAAGCCGACGACTGGCCTACTTTCACAATTTTATAAACAGCCGCACATAAGGTAATATTTTAAATCAAACAGCGCTACATAGCGCTATTAACTTCATCTTTATATTACAACAACGACAGAGGTACATTTACTCAAGGATTGTGTCCTTGGTACATTCATCGACCACAAGACGAGCGCCCTTCATAATGCCATCATAATATTTCTCAGGATAGCCATGCGCCTTGCCCTCCGGCGGCCCGTCCTTCACCAGCTTCTGTGCATCCAGCTTGCCCCAATGCACATTCGCGCGGGCAAAGGCCCGGCGGGCACCCTCAATGCAAACGGATCGCTTGATAACTTCAAGCCGCGGACAGGAATTGACCATCCGCTTGATGAGGCCGAAGTAACTAGTGGGCAGGGGCTCACCAGGCCCCATCCGGACTGTGAAATCTTTCATAGCCACTCCGGCCGCCCGGTGGAGTTCAACCAACAGCTTCAGTTGGTCACTCAGAGGCGTTGGATGTTCGGCCCCAGCATACTGGGACCAGAATAGCTTCTCCGTTGCGCTCCCCTCCTCGGCACGGTAGAACTCCACGGCATCTGATACTCTGCATGGCAGATCCGCGAATTCCCCTGGAGAGCTCCAAATTCGGGTAAGTAAAAGAAACGCCTCCTCCACATGCTTGCTTTGCATAAAGAATTTCTTACCCGCCGCTATCTTCTTGGCTGCCTGGATTTCATGTTGTGCCTTCTCGGCTTTGGCCTTGACGTCTTTCATACTCACAAGGGCCTTCGCAAGCTCGGCCTCTTTCACCTTAAGCTCATGCTCCAAGGACTCGAAATTTTTACCGAGCTCCTGGAGCTCTTGCTGTACCTCGCCCACTCTAGCATCTTGCTTCTCGCACTCCTTGCGCTCCAGAGCCGCCTTGTCCTCGGCCTCGGACAACACTTTCTTCAGAGAGGCCATTTCGGTGGTGGCCCCTGTTACAAAGTCATGATGCTTTGTCGTTAGAATAACCAATTTTGCCTATTCTTCATTATATGAGAGCGGGGAATTACTCACCTTTGTTCTCTTCGAGCTGCCTCTTCGTGAGGCCGAGCTCTCCCTGCGCCTGCTCCAGGTCCCGCTTTAGTCCGGCAACCACGGCTGTGCGAACAGCAGCGGCAAGCAGCACAGCTTGCTTATTCACATGCACACTTACTATTAGACTCCTGCGGATTATAATTGACCCTCCTTTTGGTTTTTCTTTCCGAACACCAAATAGAGTATCAGGGGCTACTACCTATCGGGTGGTCATTTCACACATTTATATTACTTACCTCAAAGCCTGTCAGGAGGCTGGTGCAAGCTTCGGTTAGTCCTCTCTTGGCGGACAAAACCTTCTGAATCACCGCACTCATAAGAGTACGGTGCTCTTCATCCATGGAAGCGCCGCGAAGCGCTTCCAGCATACAATCTGATGCCTCGAGCATAATGGAAGTCCTCGGCACAGACGGCTCACCCTCCCTAACGAGGGGCTGCCCGCCTGAGTCCGGAACCACTGGACGTTCTGGAACAGTATTCGGCTGAGAGCCCGGCTTACTGCGGCTCTCATCAACACGATCCGCGGGGATCTTGAACCCCGCGTGTCCGACGTCTGGAATTCCGCCTTGGGCGCCTCCAGAGTCACCCCCCCCCCGCTCTAGGAGCCTTTGGGACAACACCTCCGTGTCATCCGCAGGCTAAGGAGTAGTGGCTGTCGGGAGCGAGTTCATCATTGAATCACTCAAGGATCCATCCGAGGACGATACCTCGGGATGGACCCTGGCTGGACTGTATACAAGTTCGGCGTTATAACAAGACTATGAAGCAAAATCACAATAGAAGGCGGATACTTACGATCGTGCTAGGGGCTTCCCCCTGGGTAGCCACCCCTCCTCGCTATCAGCGGAGGTGGTGGAGTAGTCCGGAAGGGACGCCTTTCCCTTCTTGGACGTCCTAGCCTCCCCCTCCGGGCGGCTTTCCTCTTTTTCTCCCCCCCAGTGTGGGGAGGCAGAGTTTCTTCTTGTTTCCCTCTGCCTCCGTGGGAGGAATCTGCCTCATCATCATCGGACGACGAGGGTATGACGGCCTTGCGCTGGGGGCCTTTCCCGGCCCCCTTGTCCGCCTTCTCGGGCCCCCATCCTGTCTGGATGGGGTGGCCCCTTCCTCTTCTTCCTCCCCTTCAGGGGAGGAGTGTGCCTTGTCGTCTTCGGACGAGGCGTTCGGTACGACCTTACGCCAGAGACCCTTCCTGGTCCCCGGGGCCTTCTTTTCGGCCTTCTTCTTCGGTGCCTTGTAGGGCGCTGGGACTAGCATCTCCGTCAGGAGAGCATCAGCTGGGCCTTCTGGCAGCGGAGCCGGACAATCAATCCGCTCCGCTGTCTCCACATAATCCTGATCAAATATGCACAATTACTTAAGACTCCCCCATGAATATATTGGGAAGAACTGAATCCAATGGTAGTCAGAAAACTCACCGGACGAGGAGGCCACGCGGCATGAAGTCCACGGTCCTCGGATGTGGGAGTAGGTACTTCGGAGGCCTTGAATAGCGCCTTCCATGCGTCTTTATGCGTCATGCCATAGAGCTTCCAAAGCGTCTGGTGTTTGGCCGGGATGAACTCCCACAGATTAAAAACCCGCCTTTGGCACGGAAGAATCCGGCAAACGGGCATGACCTGGATCACGTTGACAAGCTTGATGTTCTTGTCCTTCATATTCTTGATGCAGTTTTGGAGTCCGGTCAGCTCTGCAGGTTTGCCCCAAGCCAGGCCTTTCCTTTCCCAGGAGGTAAGCCGCATGGGGGTTTCGGATCGGAATTCGGGGGCCGCTGCCCAGTTGGCGCCGCGTGGCTTGGTGATGTAGAACCACCCCGATTGCCACCATTTCACGGTCTCCACGAAGGAGCCGTCAAGCCAGGTGACGTTAGGCATCTTGCCCATGATGGCCCCTCCACACTCCACTTGCTGGCTGCTCACGATCTTCGGCTTCACGCAGAAGATTTGCAGCCACAAGCCAAAGTGAGGCTTGATGCGGAGGAAGGCCTCGCATACGACGATAAACGCCGAGATGTTGAGGATGAAGTTTGGGGCTAGATCATGGAAATCTAGCCCATAGTAGAACATGAGCCCGCGAACGAAGGGATGAAGTGGAAACCCCAGTCCACAGACGAAGTGGGCGAGGAACATGACCCTCTTGTGGGGTTCCGGGGTTGGAATGGCCTGCCCTTCGTCCGTTAGCCGGTGCGTGATGTCCGCGGCCAAGTATCCGACCGCCCGAAGATTCATGATATGCTTCTCCTTCACAGTGGAAGCCACCCACTTGCCTCCTGCTCCGGACATGTTTAGCTGTGTGGAGAAGACTTGTACTAGGGCTCTGGAGCTCGAGGAGGTAAGGATGAGCAAAGGAGGAGGAAGGCGTGGGTGAAAATGTGGAGCCCTTATCCCTTTATAAAGGCGACGAAAGCGGTGCGCCTCCCCACTTGCCCGTTGAGAATTGCTTACTTCCCAAGCGCCACGATTGATGGCGCGGTGGGATAACCCATACCCGTATTGATGAGAATCCCGTGATAAGGGGACACGATCTCTGCTTGGCAAGACATGCCAAGGAAATCGCCTCGCAATATGCGTTGTGGCTGGTTGTGGGAAAACGGTTCAAATAATGGCCCGACCGTAATGACATATCACGTCGTCTAAAAAATTGTCAGCAGAAATATCATTCTCTCTACGATGGTATATGAAGATCATTTTGCAGATCCGGACACGGTCTACGTGTTCGATAATTACTTTGGAGTATTCGCAGATGGAAGCCGCCTTGCAATGCCGAAAACAAGACTGCATGTCGTACTCATCGTCATTGAAGCCTGGTTCAGGGGCTACTGAGGGAGTCCTGGATTTGGGGGTATCCGGACAGCCGGACTCTATACTTCGTCTGGACTATTGGAGCGTGAAGATACAAGACTCAAGACTCTGTCCCGTGTCCGTATGGGACTCTCCTTTGCGTGGAAGACAAGCTTGGCGATCCGGATATTATATTCCTTCCTTGTAACTGACTCCATGTAAACCCTAGCCCTCTCTGGTGTCTATATAAACCGGAGAGGTTGGTCCTTAGAAGGCCGATCACAATCACAATCATAACCATCATAGGCTAGCCTCTAGGGTTTAGCCTCTATGATCTCGTGGTAGATCTACTCTTGTACTACTCATATCATCAATATCAATCAAGCAGGAAGTAGGGTTTTACCTCCATCGAGAGGGCCCGAACCTGGGTAAACATTGTGTCCCTTGCTTCCTATTACCATCAGCCTAAGACGCACAGATCGGGACCCCTTACATGAGATCCGCCGGTTTTGACACCGACATCGATGTTTCGGATCAAGAGACCGAACTCACCAAGGCTCGCCAAAGCGCACAAGAGGCCCGGGTTGAAGTCCAGGGCACTTTCCAGGAAATCCAGGAGGCCAAGAAAAAATTGCGGCGGGTCAGGCTTTTAGTATGCAAAGCAAGTATGTGAAGAAGAGGTATCTCTTACTAACCCGGATTTGGAGTTCTCCAGGGGCGTTTGCGGATCTGCCGCGCACTGTTTCTGATCCTGCAGTGTTCTTCCGGGCCGAAGAAGGGAGCTCAACAGAGAAGTTGTTCTGGTCGCAATACCTTACGCTAGAACATCCGGTGCCCTTTAGCGATCAGCTAAAACAGCTGGTCAACTGCATAGGGTGGCCGAAATGGCCATGAAGGACTTGATAATCCGGTTGTGGCCTGCCGAAGCTATACCCAGCAGCTACATCAGGCTCATGAAGCAGCTGGTAAATGCCTGCCCTCGGTTGGACGTCATCAAGCGGTCGGTCTCCATCGAGGGCGTGTGCATGGCCTTCGCCCGTGTCAAGGTGCAGTCGGCGAAGATGAACGACGTCAAGCTGGCGACCGAGGGACCACCTGAGGGCAAGGAGCACCGCACGCCCGAGGGGTCTTGCATTGTGGCGACGCAATGTGCGCAAGACATTATCTTTGAATAAATACATTCATGTTGTCTTTGCCTTTGTACGATGGAACAAAATCGTTATGTAATATAATGCTTGTTAGAAATTTTACCTCCTGTGCGGCCATTTTTATGAAATCTGAGCGTTGGCCAGTCGTCGGCTTCTGCCCCCACATAGGTAGTACGGGGGGTGTTCGGAATGGAATCTAAACACTCTTGATCCCATTGTTTGGTCCTTGAAGGAGGTGTTTAGCGCAACGAACCAGGCAATCGGACTATGTGGCTTTAGAAACCTCACTTAGCCATAGGAGTTTGACAATACAAATTTAGGCGCAACCCCTAGTATCCGAACTAGGATGCTGTAAACACCTGATCGGGTAAGAACCAATCCCTCGCATAATGCGGAAAAATCGCTAAAGATTTGAAACCTCCGAAGAGCTGGCCGGCTCTCGCCGCATCATGACAGCCAGTTTTCGGCTTTCCCTACTGAGGTGCTCATCCGGATAAACTAGGACACAATCGCAGTAGTTCTCCCTTTACTACCCTAGCCGATATAATGGAACTTAAGGTAGCAAGCACAGGAGCCGGGCAACCCAACTATTGACCAAACACATGATTCGGAGCCAATGCATATAGTGCTAAATTCGGGGTGTCGAACTATACTCTAAAAAGTGTTCGGACTTTGTTGCCGTATTGCGGGGCTCTATGAAGCCCCAAGCAGATTAAAACATACCAAAGTGTACAGGTGCTATTTGATAAGGTTTAAAAAAAGAAAAGAGGAAAGAAGAAAGGGTAGTAAGCTAGTGCCGCAGAATTTGGGCCGCGAACTATTTCCATTATAATTTGATTAATACGTCAAGGTGCATTCATACAAGTAGTGCAATAAGCAACCGGCTATTTAATATGCCACAACCAAGGGAGAGCTGCGTGTGGGTCCTGGAAACAGGGAGAGTGATCGTTAAAGAGACCACCTAGAAATTCCCCTATACGTCCATGCTTCTTGCCGTCTTGGTGTATTTATCCTTCGAAAGGACCGGAGGTCAGGCCGTCAGGGAAGGCCTGTGGAAAAGAAACCTGAAAAGGAGAAAAAGGAAAGAGTGAAAGTACGTGTGTCTGGGGGCGGTCGAGCCATATTGTGGATCACAAGCTAGCTATGCCTCTGTCTATGCCCATGGTATCTTGAGTGCGCAGTTATGCACATGTGGTACAATTGCCGCCACTTGGTCGGGACTGGGACGGAGGCCAAATTGCTAGTCGAGCTCTTGACGAGCTGGGTTGTCCTGCTGCAGAATAGTCCGGACTCTCTTGACAGTGTCCGGGAGCCCGGCCGCCGAATTAAGGTTCTGCTTGAAAAGGTCGCTCTATACTTCTGCTGCTAAGGCAGCGGTGTGCTCCTTGGTATGGAGGGAGAGTTCCGTGTTCCCATTAACTGTTATGACGCTGCGTGGTCCGGGCATCTTGAGCTTGAGATAAGTGTACTGAGGCACTGTGTTGAATCAAGCAAATGCGGTTCGTCCAAGCAGTGCGTGATAGCCACTGCGAAAGGGGACGATGTCGAAGATTAACTCTTCGCTTCGGAAGTTGTCTGGAGATCCGAAGACAACCTCTAGTGTGATTGAGCCCGTACAGCGGGCCTCTACACCTGGAAAGACTCCTTTAAAGGTAGTCTTTATGGGCTTGATCCGTGATGGATTAATGCCCATTTTGCACACTGTATCCTGATAGAGCAGGTTTAGGCTGCTACCACCATCCATGAGAACTCGCGTGAGATGGAATCCGTCAATGATTGGGCCGAGGACCAGTGCGGCTGAACTGCCATGACAGATACTGGTCGGATGATCCCGACGATCGAAGGTGATCGGGCATGACGACCATGGATTAAAAATTGGGGCGACTGGCTCTACCACATAGACGTCCCTGAGCGTGCGCTTGCGCTCCCTCTTGGGGATGTGGGTAGCATATATCATATTCACTGTTTTAACTTGGGGGGGGGGGACTTCTTATGTCCCCCTATGTTCGGTGATCGGGGCTCCTCGTCATTGTCCTTGCCTTGCGACACCTTCTCCTTGTTCTCGGTATTTAACTTGCCAGCCTGTTTAAAAACCCAACAGTCTCTGTTGGTATGATTGGCTGGTTTGTCTGGGGTGCCATGGATCTGGCACGGACGATCGAGTATGCGGTCCAAGCTGGAGGGTCCCGTATTGTTTCTTTTATATGGCTTCTTCCACTGAACGGACTTGGAGCCCCTTGAGGGAGTCCTGGATTAGGGGGTATCTGGATGGCCGGACTATATACTTCATCCGGACTATTGGAGCGTGAAGATACAAGACTCAAGACTCTGTCCGGTGTTCGGATGGGACTCTCCCTGATGTGGAAAACAAGCTTGGCGATCGGGATATTGTATTTGCTTCCTTGTAACCGACTCCATGTAAACCCTAGCCCTCTCTGGTGTCTATATAAACCGGAGAGGGTGGTCCTTAGAAGGCCGATCACAATCATAATCATCATAGGCTAGCTTCTAGGGTTTAGCCTCTACAATCTCGTGGTAGATCTACTCTTGTACTACTCATATCATCAATATCAATCAAGTAGGAAGTAGGGTTTTACCTCCATCGAGAGGGCCCGAACCTGGGTAAACATTCTGTCCCTTGCTTGCTGTTACCATCAGCCTAAGACGCACAGATCGGGACCCCCTACCCGAGATTCGCCGGGTTTGACACCGACATTGGTGCTTTCATTGAGAGTTCCTCTGTGTCGTCGCTGCAAGGCTCGATGGCTCGTCTCGTTGTCAAGGACAAACGTTACCTCTGGGGGAGCGCTGTCGTGGGAATGACTCCGACAGTAAGAGAGGGGTAGGATAACGGAGCATGATCTATCAAGATGCATATGGGTGACACGATGGTTTTAGCGAGTTCGGGCCTCTCACGGTGGAGATAACAACCCTGCGTCTCATGCTCCGGAGAGGCTTTGTTTTATCTGAGTATATATCCGGAGATTAAAATGTGTGTGTGAGAGAGAGGAACGGATCCCCATGCCTGAGCTAAGTCCTGAGACTAATGGTGAAAAGAGAGAGAGGTGGCAGCCCAAAAGCCCCCAAGTCTAGTGGTGGGGGGTGGCTTATATAGAGTGCGCCACCCCCTCACCTCCTATGTTACAAAGTGGAGCATCAATGCCATAATACCTGCCCACTTCAAAACCATCATGCTGACTATTGGTCTTCGCATATCCGAGTGAGTTACACGGCCGAGTGGAATGAGCTCGTCGAGTGGAGTGCTGTGCTCCGAGTGGTTGTTGCCGTCCGAGTGACTTTCAAGTTGCGGTACGTCTGGATGGTGATCTGGCCCAGGGGCCCAGTACAAAGTGTATGGTGTCTATGGGTAGGGTATTTAGGTCAGGCCTGTTACCCTACCCCTAATACATGTCCTCGTCATTAGCCCCCGAATCGGTCGAGGTTGAGCGGGTCGAGTTGAGGTGAATTCCCAGATGAGTCGAGTGCTACGGAGGCACTTATGAACTTCCTCTGGTCACCCGCTGGTCTTATCTCCGTGTGTTGCCTTGACGGATTCCAGACTGGACGGTGTCCGAGTGAAATGAGCTCAATCGGGTCCACGGAGGAGCGTTGAACTCACCTTATAGCAATTTTTTTGGAGTAATTTGGAGCTGGTCCTGCATCGAGTAACTGATTACTCGGAATTTCTTCACGCCTGGAACTGTCTCTTTTTTTCTTGTTTGGCCGTCACTCGGACCGGGCAGACAGTTCTGAGTGGATACCATTCCAGTGGGGGCAAGCTGAGTGCACCCACTGGGTGTAGTCCCCGAGACTACCGTCGACTGCGGGCAGTCAGCGGGAGTCTTAGAGCTTGTCTTTTTTTTGTTGTTGTTCATCACTCGGACTGGTCAGGCCGGACCGAGTGGAGATTACTCCAGTGGGGGAACGCTGAGTGCACCCACTGGGTGCAGTCCCCGAGACCGCCGTCGACTGCGGGCAGTCGGAGGAGGTCTGAGAAAACTAAAAAATTTCTTAGCTGGTACCAGTCGAACTTGTTCCTTTCCGACTCGGAGGTCGAGTAGTACTTGAGGATCTGGAGGTAGCCCCCGAGTGATTCTCGAAAGAGGTAAGCTCGCTACAGAATGTGATATGAGGTTTGATCATATGAGTAACCTAGTCGTTCCCATGTTGGGGGTGTAGAGGTGAGGACATGTCCAACTGATGGTGACGCGCGGGGCGGCCGAGGGGCGAGGACGTGTATAACTGAGTGGCGACGTGCAGGGCGGCCGAGTGGTGAAGACGCGCACAACCGAGTGGTGACACGCGGGGCGGCCGAGGTGAAGATGTGCACAACCGAGTGGTGACGCATGGGGCGACCGAGTGGTGAAGACGTGCGGAACCGAGTGGCGACATGCGGGGAGGCTGAGTGGTGAAGACGCGCACAACCGAGTGGTGACGCGTGGGGCGGCCAAGGTGAAGATGTGCACAACCGAGTGGTGACGCGTGGGGCGAACGAGTGGTGAAGACGTGCAGAACCGAGTGGCGACGTGCGGGGCGGCCGAGTGGTGGAGACGTGCACAACCGAGTGGTGACGCGCAGGGCGGCCGAGGTGAAGACATGCAGAACCGAGTGGCGACGCGCGGGGCGGCCGAGTGAAGGACTAAGTGTCCAGCCAAGTGGCAAAAATGGTCCTTGAAGGAGTTAGCCAGATGCTTTCGAAGCTGATGTAGCGACAAGGTCGGTGTAGTGTGGCTGTGGCGCAACAAGACCGGTGCGACAACTGAATTTGAGTAGGAACGAAGATGGCACACAGAGTGTCTGGGTGATTATGAAATTTGTCAAAGTGATGGATAGAATGTACTTGTTGAAGTGAAGGGTCTGATATGTGATGAAGTACTCGACCACTTAAGAGAGTGTCATTCCAAATGAGATGCAACCCTCGAGTGCGGCGTAGCCCCCGAGCATACTACAGGCTTCGACAACGGACATGTCGGAATATGAGAAATATAGTTTTGAATGGATGATTTGCAATTCATCGAGTCGGACTTGGGTAAAGATGAGGAGAAGCTTTCGAGTGATGCTCGAAAGAGGCAAACTTGCAAAAGAGTGAAGTGTGAAGTTTAATTATGAAAGAGACTTATCTATCTCATGCCCGACGAGGTCTATATCATTGATACGATGAAGAGAGTTCCACAGAGGGGTTGGCCGGATGTGTTTGAAGTCAACAGAGCGACAAGGTTGGTGTTGTGGTGCGCTGGGACCAGTATGGTGACCGAGTGCGAGCAGCGATGAAGTTGGCACATAGGGCCGGTGAGTGATCGCGTAACTTGTGTAAACAATGGCACAAGCCAATGAAATAATTTCTGGAGGAAATTTGATGTGTGCTTGAAATGATTTCTGTGAATAACACCCATAGACGCCCGCTGGGAGTGCAAGGGGCTTGCTGGTTAACCATCAAGAGTCTGAAAGAGCGAAGGATACGTTCGAACTTGTCAAAGCGTCGGACCCAACTGAACTCATTGGAATACTGGCTCAGATGAAACAGAAGTGTAGTGTTTCGACTGAGTTGCAGCCCCGGAGGACCGGTGCAAACTCGAAATGAAGAACGACACATGGTGTTCGTGAATGATGTATGCGAAAAAATGGAAGTTGAACTTGGGAGTCACATAACCAGTACTAAGCAAGTATGTTAAAATAAGCAACCGAGCATAGAGGTACGCTCGGTGGCGTGGCCTCCGAGTGAACGTGATGTGTGAATTATGGAATACTCGGGAAGACGAAAATAACATAATGTAAAATGACTTAGCTGTCTGAAGGCGCGCGGGGCGGTCAAGTGGTGATGAGGTGACCAACCGAATGGCGACGCGCGGGGCGGCCGAGTGATGATGAGGTGACCAACCGAGTGGCGACGCACGGGGCGACCGAGTGGTGATGAGGTGACCAACCAATGGCGACGCGCGA
>NC_041383.1:772463529-772490873 GCF_002162155.2 Triticum dicoccoides | reverse complement strand
TCTCCACTCGGTAGGATTTTTTGAAACTTAGGCGAGTACTGGACTGCAGCTAAGCCCCCGAGTGAGAGGGTTGCTCTCCACTCGGTAGGATTTTTTGAAACTTAGGCGAGTACTGGACTGCAGCTAAGCCCCCGAGTGGGAGGGTTGCTCTCCACTCGGTAGGATTTTTTGAAACTTAGGCGAGTACTGGACTGCAGCTAAGCCCCCGAGTGGGAGGGTTGCTCTCCACTCGACAGGATTTTTTAAACTTAGGCGAGACGGATTCGCAACTAAGTCACCCACTGGGGGGGATTTAGAGCATATAAAAAAGAATAACTATCATTTATGAGATTGTAAAAACTGTGTCGCAGGGTGACCGAGTGGTGATGAGGTGACCAACCGATTGGCGACGCCCGGAGCGGTCGGGTGGTTATGAGGTGACCAACCAATGGCGACGTGCGGGGCGTCCGAGTGAAATAGATGAGTCCCGCGGAGTGACGATGCGCGGGGCGTCTGTGTGAAGTAGACGTGTGCCGCGGAGTGACGATGCGCGGGCCATCCGTGTGAAGTAGACGTGTGCCGCGGAGTGACGATGCACGGGCCGTCCGAGTGACGTAGAGAAGTCCCGCGGAGTGACGACGCGCGGAGCGTCCGGGCGACGTAGACGTGTGCCGCGGAGTGACGATGCGCGGGCCGTCCGAGTTTCGAGGACGTGTCCAACCGAGTGGCATCGCATGGGGCGGTCGAGTTGAGCATGTCGTCGAAGAGGCGTCCGACCGAGTGGGAACACACAAATGATCAAGTGCGTGCACGTTAGTCGCATGAACGTGTCCAAGAAAACGATGCGTGCCCGAGTGTTGGGTTGACCAGTCGGGCTGGTTGTGTGTTGCATATGTCAATGTAGACTTGTATTTGTCCGAGCGTACCAGAGTAGCGGAGCGGCTGGGCCGGCTTGAAGTCAATGCAAGCTGCGTTTGCGCTGGAGGCTGTGAAAAATATGCATCAACGCACCTTGTTTGAATGGCTAATTAATGAGGCAGCCAATTAATCCGGCGTTGAAGATTCCTTCACCGCGTCCTTTCATTTCCATCTTTTCCTGCATGCAGTTAATTAAGTGAGGAAACGGCCAAGTTACGCATGCACTTACTAGTCATTGATTCCATGGCCATCGGTTGCGGGACGAAGTTGTTTTGTAGGTTGCTGTTGCAGCGCACCCCCGCCACCGAGACCGTCGCCGGCGACCGGCGCCGGAGGAAGGAGTGCTGCGCGCCTATGCCGCGTCGGGCCTGCACCTCCACTGCGGAGATCAGCGCCGAGCAGCCGAGAAGACGAGGCCGAAGTCGACGACGACGCGAACGGTGACGGCGGCCGTGCGTGACGATGACGCCGGTGGTCATGCGTGATGATGATGATGCGGACGGTGCTGGTGGTCGTGCGTGACGACGATGAAGCGGACGGCGTCGGTGGCCCTGCGCGGAGGCGCAGTTGGCTTCCTACTTTCACGTCGGCAGTTGGTGATGAAGAAGACAGGCGACAGCGGACTAGCCATGTCGGGAGCTCGGCCTTCATGGCGTTTGTCCGAACGGTGCCGCTGTTGCTCGCGCTCTCTGGTTGATGTCAAAAAGAGAAGCGGCCATCCTCCTCGTGAGTATATGCAGATACAAAATAAAAACAACCATTGTTAGATTAAAGATCGATTGTAAAGAATAAGATAGTATGGAATGGGACTTCCTGATCCCAATATACAAAGAGTATCATGACTCCCCTGTGACTGGAGTGATGTCCGAAACATCCTGGATGAGATCCTCCATTGATGATATTGATCGGTGGACGAACATTGAAGAAAACCATTTGCATCATGGCTCGAAAGACGCCATGCCCCACGGTGGGCGCCAACTGTCGTGGGAACGACTCCGACAGTAAGAGAGGGGTAGGATAACGGAGCATGATCTATCGAGATGCATATGGGTGAAACGATGGTTTTAGCGAGTTCGGGCCTCTCACGGTGGAGATAACAACCCTACGTCTCGTGCTCCGGAGAGGCTTTGTTTTATCTGAGTATATATCCGGAGATTACAATGTGTGTGTGAGAGAGAGGAACGGATCCCCATGCCTGAGCTAAGTCCTGAGACTAATGGTGAAAAGAGAGAGAGGTGGCAGCCCAAAAGCCCCCAAGTCTAGTGGTGGGGGTGGCTTATATAGAGTGCGCCACCCCCTCACCTTCTATGTTACAAAGTGGAGCATCAATGCCATAATACCTGCCCACTTCAAAACCATCATGCTGACTATTGGTCTTCGCATATCTGAGTGAGTTACACGGCCGAGTGGAATGAGCTCGTCGAGTGGAGTACTGTGCTCCGAGTGGTTGTTGCCGTCCGAGTGACTTTCAAGTTGCGGTACGTCTGGACGGTGATCTGGCCCAGGGGCCCAGTACAAAGTGTATGGTGTCTATGGGTAGAGTATTTAGGTCAGGCATGTTACCCTACCCCTAATACATATCCTCGTCAAGTGCTGGCTGTAAGCCAAACTCTCCGACTTTGCGGCTTCATCATGGCCGCCCCATCGGCTGTCGCACCGACGATGGCCTCTCGGGTCATCGCGCATGACCTTCGCGTCAATTCGGAACTCGCCGAACAGATGGATCCGATAGAGCTCTCCTCCCTTAATGAGCTCTTGGATCGCATCGCTGCTTTGGGAGTCGCTACGGACTATGACCGGATCGAGCTTAAACCCGACCAAAGGGACATTAAATCCCCGCCGGCCACCCATGAGATAGCGGTAGTGGAGGAACCACATACGGATTACCCCTCTATTTTGAGGACGAATTATGTCCGGATCACCGAGCTCCATGAGCCGGACTCCCACTCAAGGGAAGACATGACCCAAATCCCGGACTTAGGATCGGGTATTGAGCCGGAAAAATTGGGCAGCACCCCAGATCCCGAGCCGTCGAACTCGGAAGCTCCCCTGCCCCTAGGCGCTAGATCGGATCAGAATCCGGATTCAGCCACGAACACCCACCCATACTTAAACCGTCTCTCCCATATCAGAAAAGAGCCCCATAAGACAGTACATCGCTACTGGGCCAGATTCCTCCTTGTGCTAAATAAGGTCAAGGACTGTCGTGAGGAGGACGCAATCTCACTTTTCTGCAAAAACTGTACGAACAAAGGAATCCTCAATGCCATAAGTCGCCATGACGTGGTACGCTTTACTGACTTGGCAACCATAGTACAGAAATACTGTGCGATGGAAAGCGCCTGGAGAACCCAAACAGAATTTTGGGATAGTCCGGCTCTCACCAAAACCTTTGTTCGAGCTAAACAGGCGAACTCTCGTAAGTCGACCGATCCAATCCCCAATAAGGCAAAGCCCACCCCAGGGCGTGGAACCGTATTGGAAGAATGGCTCAATGGGCCATGTAAACTCCACAGTACGCCGGATACAACACCAACCCATAGCCTTAGGGCATGTTGGATACTTCGGCAGGTAGCAAAAAGTGGCGAGGATCTTCTTGTAAGCCATAAAGCAGAACAACACCCCGCTAAAGAACACAACACGGTACTAACAGTCTTCGAGACTTTCACCTCGAACAATAGGCGCAAGCGAGCTCATCGAAGCTCCGCTGAAATCTGCCATGTGGCAAAAATAAATCCGTGGAACGACACTGCTATAACTTTCAATGCCAGTGACGAACCTCGATTCCAGACCGTCCGGGCACCAGCCGCTCTGGTCCTTAGCCCAATCGTGGACGGCTTCCGGCTCACTAAAGTACTCATGGACAGCGGAAGCGGATTAAACTTGATCTAAGAAGAAACACTCAACAAGATGGAAATTGATAAAAGCTGCATTGAACAAAGCGGCACAACCTTCAGGGGAATTATCCCTAGTCGGGAAGCGCGGTGTGTAGAAAAATCACACTCGATGTGGTATTCGGCACCCCGGAGAATTATAGGTCTGAAGAAATCACATTCCAAGTGGCTCCTTTCAGCAGCGGATACCATGGCCTTCTAGGGCGGGACGCGTTTACAAGCTTTCAAGCTATACCCCATTACGGGTACATGAAGCTTAAAATGCGAGGACCCAATGGAATCATCACTCTAGCCAGTGATCCGGATGTCGCACTTCGCGCCGAAAACTAAACCGCAGCACTAGCCCTGGAAGCATTATTCGAGGCCCTAGCAGCCGAAGAATTAACAACACTGCGTGCCACCGTGGACAGGGACGACGTGATACTTGACAAGCGACCCAAGTCCACCTCATTTAAACCCGCAGACGAGATAGTCAAATTCCAAGTCCATCCAACGGACCCCACAAAGACAGCTTTCATTGGGACACAATTGAGCCCCGCAATGGACGCCGCGCTGCAAGACTTCTTACGCGAGAATTGGGACATTTTAACCTGGCACCCATTGGACATGCCGGGCATCCCACGCAGATTGGTCGAACACAGCCTCAATATACTAAAAGGATACAAACCTGTCAAGCAGACTCTAAGGCGGTTTTCAGAGTACAAACGGCAAGCAATGGGGGAAGAGCTAGCCAAGCTACTCGAGGCCAGATTCATCAGAGATATCAAGCATCCAGATTGGCTGGCAAATCTAGTAATGGTACCAAAGAAGGACAAATCCTGGCGCCTACGCGTCGACTTCAAAGACCTCAACAAGGCTTGCCCCAAGGATCCATTTCCCCTCCCTCGCATTGATCAAATCATCGACGCCATAGCAGGACACGACTCGCCGTGTTTCCTTGACGCATACTCTGGATACCATCAAATAAAGATGGCAGAGTCTGACCAAGCTGTAACAGCTTTTATAACGCCATATGGTCCTTTCTGCTTCAACACTATGCCTTTCTGGCTTCAAAATGCCGGCGCACCCTATCAACGCATGATCCAAACATGCCTGGAAAAGCAAATCAGAAAAACAGTGGAGGCATATGTGGACGACGTGGTCATAAAAACAAGACACGTCGAAACCTTAATAGACGACTTGAGGCTTACGTTCGATAACCTCCGAACATACGACATCAAGCTGAACCCGGAAAAAATGCGTTTTCGGCGTCCCCTCTAGGAAACTGCTGGGCTTCATTGTTTCCAATAGAGGAATTGAAGTGAATCCGGCAAAAATCCGAGCTCTGTCGCAGTTGGCTATACCAACAGACCTCAAGCACATCCAGAAACTAGCTGGATGCGTGGCTGCTTTGAGCCGCTTTATCTCCAGGTTAGGAGAAAAGGCATTACCTCTTTGCCTTCTTCAGCGCACCGAACACTTCATGTGGACGAATGCAGCCGCGGCTGGACTTGAAGAAATAAAGACCTTATTGGCCAGTAATCCAGTACTAACAGCGCCAAATATCAGCGAACCTATGTTGCTGTACATAGCTGCAACACATCAAGTTGTAAGCGCAGTGCTCGTCGTCGAACAAGAGGTTGACGGATAAAAATTCCCGCTCCAGAAGCCGGTTTATTACGTAACCACGGTCCTCACCCCATGCAAATCCCGATACCCACACTATCAAAAAATAGCATACGCGGTCTTCATGGCATCCCGGAAGCTACGACACTACTTTCAAGAGTGTTCGATTACGGTGGCCTCCGAAGTACCACTCAATGACATAATAAATAACTGCGATGCTACAGGCCGGATCGCTAAATGGGCCATCGAGCTCCTTTCGTTCGACATAACATACAAGCCACGGCGGGCCATCAAGTCGCAAGTACTAGCTGACTTTGTCACCGAATGGACAGAAGCTGAACTCCCCAAAAAGTATGGCGCGTACTCTAACAGGATCATGCACTTCAATGGCTCTAAAATGTTGGCCGGATTGGGAGCAGGTGTAGTCCTGACGTCTCCCACTGAAGACACGGTCCGGTACGTCCTCTCAGACTGCGGCTTCCATGGCGGGGTTGAGCTTCCCGTCCACGGATGGCGCGATCTGTTCCGGATCTAGGGCCAGAGCAGTTACAGGTGCTATCTCCTGAGTATGGTCCGATGACAGATTTAGGTCATGTTCATCATGGTGACAGGGAGCGGTTGCCGTGGTCTTGAATCCGTCGAAGATCAAGTCTCCGCGGATATCTGCGACGTAGTTCAAGCTTCCAAATCTGACCTGATGGCCAGGGGCGTAGCTGTCGATCTGCTCCAGATGGCCAAACAAGTTCGCCCGCAGTGCGAAGCCGCCGAATACGAAGATCTGTCCGGGGAGGAAGACTTCTCCCTGGACAGCATTGTTGTAGATGATTGACGGGGCCATCGAATCTCTTGACGACGACACAGCGGAACTCTCAATGAAAGCACCAATGTCGGTGTCAAAACCGGCGGATCTCGGGTAGGGGGTCCCAAACTGTGCGTCTAAGATCGATGGTAATAGGAGACAGGGGACACAATGTTTACCCAGGTTCGGACCCTCTCTATGGAGGTAATACCATACTTCCTGCTTGATTGATCTTGATGAATATAAGTGTTACAAGAGTTGATCTACCATGAGATCGTAATGGCTAAACCCTAGAAGTCTAGCATGTATGACTATGATCGTCCCTTCGGACTAAGCCCTCCGATTTATATAGGCACCGGAGGGGATTAGGGTTGTACAAAGTCGGTTACAGAGAAAGGAATCTTAATATTTGAACGCCAAGCTTGCCTTCCACGCCAAGGAGAGCCCCATTCGGATACGGGAGAGAGTCTTCGGTCTTTGTATCTTCACAGCCCATCAGTTCGGCCCATGTCTAACAGGCCGGACGCCCGAGGACCCCTTAGTCCAGGACTCCCTCAGAGACACCTGTAGAGCATCTTTATAATCACCCATTTACGTTGTGACGTTTGATAGCACACAAAGTGTTCTTTTGATATTTGGGAGTTGCATAATCTCATAGTCATAGAAACATGTATAAGTCATGAAGAAAGCAATAGCAACAAACTAAATGATCATCATGCTAAGCTAACGGATGGGTCTTGTCAATCACATCATTCACTAATGATGTGATCCCGTTAATCAAATGACAACTCATGTCTATGGCTAGGAAATTTAACCATCTTTGATTAACGAGCTAGTCAAGTAGAGGCATACTAGTGACACTCTGTTTGTCTATGTATTCACACATGTACTAAGTTTCCGGTTAATACAAATCTAGCATGAATAATAAACATTTATCATGATATAAGGAAATATAAATAACAACTTTATTATTATCTCTAGGGCATATTTCCTTCAGCTATAGGTTGGGGAAACATACACCTCCATTAGTCGCCGCACGTGAGTGGCGCACATCGCCCGCGGTGAATGCTCCTTGGAACTGAAAATTCATTGCCTCCTTCAATGCTTCAACTATAGCGAGCCAGTTTCACCCCTCCGCTTCATTGAACAGTTGAGCGACGCTTCGCCTCTACCTTCATCGGTGTGCGCGTGGGAGGCTCAAACCAGCACGGTCGCATGGTCTTTGTCCGTGACCAGTAACCGTGCAAACTGCATCGCCAACACTCGCCTCTGACCAGCAACCGTTCGACTCGATTTTTTTCCACGAGAGAAGCGGCCGACTGTCTCTACTCCTCTCGACGAAGCAAGTTCCTCTTCCGCTCCAAACAAGCTGCACCACATAACGCTACATGGGAGGAGAGAGCGTGTGCGCTCGACGATTTTTTCTCGCCCTTCCAAAGTTGTGACGGGCGGGAAAGCGATTATGACAAACTCAAGTCCCATTAGGCCCAGTTAACATGAGATCGTGGATTTTGTTATGGGAGAAGCGACCCAGCCCATGTAGCCAGATTTGCACAGCAGAGAAAGGCTGGACGAGATTAGAGGGTTATCCAACCATCAGAAACGCCCACAACTTGACATCTGACGGCCAAAAACGATAATGTCCTGAGAGGGCTCCAATAGTACTCAGTTATAATGTCTTCAAATGGGGAAACCCATACATACAATCAACAATCACTTCCAATAGCGTTTAAGTAGAAAAAGCAACATTTTGACACAATAAACAATATATTGTGGCTAGGTTAGCGATTTCTTTTGGCTCTTTGGGCCAAAGGGGTGGGATTGGTGGAAATTTGGGTGGGTATGATCGAGAGTTACCTAGATCTACCAATTTTAGGGCCCAAATGTAAGGCACTCACAAGTAAGGTGGGTAATGGGCATGGGTAATGATATCCCATCCCCATCCCCATCTTATGTGTTGGGTAAGATATTTGACCCACCAGCTTCCCCGTGGGCAAAAAAAAACCCGATACATCCCCGTCTCCTAATAGAGTAATTACCCATGGGGACGCGGGTAACGGTTAACCATTGCCAGCTTGAGTCCACATATAGGATACATCACTCGCACGTATACATCTATGTACATACCCATACACGGGTTTTTTTCTCTCTTCCTTTTTAATCTTCAAAACTGTGGGTCGCGTGAGATTCAAACTCTCACCCTCTAGGTTTACTTTAAGTTCTAGTAACCAACCGGGACATGTCATTTGTTGCGCCCACTTGCTTTCTTTTTTGTTTCTTATGTGGCAAATATAACTTCATGAACTTTTAGACCAGGTTCTTTCATGTTTTTTTAAACAAGGTTTTGTTATGTTTTATTCTTGTTTTTATGTTTTATTTTTTCTGCTTTTTCAAATGCATGAACTTTTTTTAAATTAAAAAATCAAATTTGTGAATTCTTTTAAATTTCTTGGACTTTTTTAGTGAATTTTATCAATAAAACCGCAAAAATTTCAAATCCATGAGCCTTTCTTTCACAACTGATCGTCTTTTTTCAAATTCGCGAACGCTTGGGCCAACCCAACAGGCGCCCAATGAGAGAGATGTCTTCGCCTATCTGGGCCAAGGCCTAAGCGTTTTTCTTCTATTTTTTGGGTTTTTCTTTTGTTTTAATTCATTTTTATCCTTTTAAAACTTCATTATTCTTTTCAAAACATGTTAAAAAAATGTGAAAATTTGTTTTGGTGTACTAAAAAATGTTCTTGATTTAAATATTGTTTAGAATTTTAAAAATCCTCTGAAATTTTGAAACATGCTCTTATTGTCGATTTGTTTTATTCAAAAATTTAAGAAATGTTTGCGTTTCAAAAATAGTTGATACATTTTTAAAATTACATGGTTTTCTTTTCATCAATTGTTCGAAATTTGATAACCGTTTTGGGAAAAAGTGTTCAAGTTTGTAACATTTTCATGCAAAATTTGAAATTTCAAAATTGTTTACAAATTTCAAGAAATGGTTAGGATATAAGAGAATGTTCATATTAATTGATAATAAAGGAAACTACAAAATAGCAAAAGCATTCAAATTAGGAAAAAAACATGCTCACAGATGCACCCGTCTGACCTAGTCTATCACACTTCTCTTGTCTAGTGGTTTGTTTTACTATTGATAAATGACCCTAACTTTTTGCAGCAGCTTGGCTCAAACTTATGAGGCATCCATGGCGGGTTTGAAAGACTTCGGACAACGTTTGCACATTGTGACACAACCGGCCATTTATTGGCTCCTTTTCACCATGAAAACTATAAAAAATGCAAAAGTTGTTAAAAATCCAAACAACTTGGCTCGATGCCTTGAATTTCTCATAGAAGCTGATAGGAAAATTTTGGTGTCATTTCAAGGATGTCAAAAAAGAACCTGTTTTCGAATGGACCCTTTCCGCCTACACAAACACCCTCGTTGAACATGATATATTTTTGCACATCCTTGAAGTGACCCCAACATTTTCAAGTATGTGAGCATTCCTAGTAAGCATCCATGTCTGGTTTGAACGACTTTCGATACTGTATGCAAGTTGCGAGACGTCCAACCATTTATCGGCCTTTAAAAAAAATGAAAAACAGAAAAATGTAAAAGAAAAAAAAATGAGAAAAAGACCAGTCCGCTACATTAAATCGGCCGTTGAGGTATACTTCTTGTAGTTCACGTTTTGTTAGTTAGACACTCATGCTTATTAGCTCGCATGGCTAGCGACGAGCGATCAGCAATGGGAGTCATAAGGTACGATCCCTCGCACTGCCATTCTTTTTTCAATGAAATTGTCCATGTTCCCGCGGGCGACAATGGGCCGACCCAGTCAGGTGGCCTCCTGTGCGTGGTAGCATCTATTTGACGCGGACATTGATATGTCTTCTCTACAACAACCAAGACCAGAGGAAGTTTTGCTGAAGGAGAGCTCCATATTAGGTCGGCCCATCGCGCCACAGGCCACATAGCATATTCTTATTTCTTTCTGTTTTTTACTTTTTTATTTTTGTAATATTTTACTTTATTTACATTTCAAGATATTTTATACAAAAATACTTTACATAAAATATTCCAAAAAAATTGACCAAGCATTTAAAAATATTAAATTTGTATAGAAAAAATATTTCTAATGTATACGTAAAATGAATAAAACATATACAATGTGTATTAAAAAAGTAGAACATGTAATTAAAATTGTTAACCTAGCATTTGAAAAATGTAAATCTGTATGAAAAATGTTGACCATGTATTAAAAAAATATTAATCTGATATTTAAAAACAATTAATCAAGCATTTGAAATATGTTAAATGTTTATAAAAAATGTTGACCATTTATTAAATAATATTAATTTGATATTTGATTTTTTTAATCAAGCATTTAAAAAATGCTAAATGTGTATAGAAAAATATTTATCATGTATTGAAAAAATGTTAACTGGTATTTGAAAAATGTTAATCGAGCACTTAAAAGATGTTAAAATGTGTATAAAAATGTTAATCAAAGCATTTGAAAAAAAATCAAGCGTTCAAAAATGTTAAAAGTGTATTAAAAAATGTTGACCATGTATTCGAAACACAAGGAGCTAGTCAGGCTCCGGTTCTGGATAATTTTAGTGATCGCTGAGCCAGTGCAAGGAGAGTACAGGTTGGATGCATGAAGTCCAGCTTAATGAGCTCCAAGAGGGAATGCTTGGAAATGAATCTATGCTCGAACACCCTTGCGGTTCTTTCCTCCCATAAATTCCATCTGGTGTATACTCCATACTTCCGAGAGTACGTGATTCAGTTTGAATTCCAGCCTTGATCGCCCTATGCCCAACTACAGCCCAAGGTGACAAGTCAGGTAATTCCACCAACCCGGAAATCTTGATTTCGTCTCTGTAAATCTTGTGACGCGTGAATAAAGCTTTGTGGGTTTGTCTAGAAGAAAAAGAAGATAATTCCACCAACCCCTGAAACTCTCTGCCACACATTCGAGTTGGGGTCGATTTATGAAATCCTGTTATCAGATAATTTTATTAATATGTACGAGTTCTTCCTGTGCAATGTGAGGTCTGCCACTCATGCTTTTTAATTTTTTTTGTACCACTAGTTTTGCATGTGCATTGTGATGCCAACCTTGGTACGACACGCCCTTGTTCCCAATGATGTTTGATGTACGAGCGAATGGTGCCGTCCTTGGTGCCCTGTCCTTGGTGCCCTGCCCATGACGCTAGCAAGTCTGAAGCTGCTACCACAGCCACAAGACAAGATGATTGCCACCACCAAATGTGCATAGAAGTCATCCATGTAAGGTTTTTTTTTCAGTTAACAGCAAGGCGATAAGAGCATCTCTAGTAGACCCCATATATCACGCCGAATTGCAAAATAACCGCCGCTTTACAGTTTGCGCAAAAAAACGGCCCGAACAGATACCTTATCGGACCGTGGCTTTTAAAAAAAATTGCGGGGCGCGGCAAATTCTTCCCCTCGACCTTTAGAAACACAGGGCGGGAGGCCGACACGAGGGTGACCCCTATCACTAGCGAGATTTGGCGGGAGGGACATTTCCGTGCGGCAGTACCCGCTCTTCCTTTCGTCTGCTGTAATTGTTCTTCGTCCGCCCGTTCCGGACAACCTTCCCTGGCTCTGTAGCGCCGCCATGGACGCCTCCCAGCCGTCACCATCACCGTGGAAGTCATGGACGCGCCAACCCCTCAAGCAGATCTCGTCGGCGGCCGTGTTGCACTCGTCGCCGGCCATGTCGCGCTCGTCGCCGTTCAAGCCTCCACCACCCATCCCCGCAAGCGCCAGGGCAACATCATCGTCCAGAGTGGCGCTCCAGCCGCCGCCGTCGGGAAGGCACGCCCGCCCGCCGTCGTCGCCGCTAAGAATCCGGTGTAGGCCATCCCCACCCCGCCGGTGAAGATGCACAAGGTGGCGGGGGTGAAACGCAATAAGGTGGCCACAAAGGTCATGCGAGCACCGTGCCACCACCTCCTCCGATCGCCACCCCAAGAGCTCCCCTGAGGACGCCCGCCTACGTTGCTGCCGTCGCCGCCCCCGAGGTGTTCGATGGAATGGGCACAAGGTATGATACTTTGATTTTCTTTAGTTGTTTTACTTTTCGCCATTGCGATTGTTCGTGACTTGTGGAGCGAAATTGTAGTGCCGATTTGCATGATGCGACTGCCAAATTTGTGCACATGTTGGACGACAACGCCGTCGACATTGATCAAGCCCCGATCGGTGATTACGGCCACAATGAGATGGATGGTGGTGTGCATGGTCACAGTGCGGAAGAAGATGAGGTGGAGGTGATTGGGGAGGGGGTGTTCGACCAAGCGCATGCAAAAGTGTGCGCGAGATCGACGAACTACATGCAATTGGAAGATCGAGTCTTGATCAAGGCTTGGGAATCTGTGTCTCTTGATGTGTGCACCGGCACTGACCAAACCACCAAGCAGTATTGGCAAAGGATAGATGACCAGTTCTTCCGAATGATGGCAAAGTATCCCTCGATGAGTTGATGGTGGCCAAGACATTGCGGGACAAGCAGAGACATCAAGCTTGCGGGACAAGATATATGCGATGGTGCAATCAAATGAGTTGATGGTGACCAAGACATTGGAGGCAAAGAAGGAGTTGGCCGACAAGAAGGCGCAAGAGAACCAAGAAAAGTGGTGATTACTAAAGGAAGAGGGGTTGCACAAGGCCGCCATTGAGGAGAGAAGAGCCCTTGCCGAGGAGAACAAGGCCTTGGCCAAGCTTCTTCAAGAGGAGAACAAGATCATGACAATGAACCACAATGACATGGACGCGCGCCATCACCAAAGAATGCATGATATCGCAAGGAGGGAGATCTTGGAGAGAAGGAAGCAGCGGCGACGGGTGGTGGCTTCTGTGGCGGTGGTGGACAGTGATGATGATGATGATGGTCATGGAGGTGGTGGTGGCTTCGGTGGCGGTGGTGGGTAGTGATGATGATGATGGTCATGGAGATGGTGGTGGCTTTTGCATGAGGTTCTTTTGGGTCATGAATGAAAACTATGCTTAATTTCCACGCAAACTATATTCAAATTTCTAGCCATTTATCGGAATTGCGGTCAAATTGTCTAATTTGTTTTTCCGATTTGAGGGCCGGTGATTATTCTGTTTTACCGTTCGGCCTTGCGGGGTCTGTTCAGCCGCAGCCCGCACCAGCTCTCAAAACACGTTTTCCGTGGCCCTTATACTCACTTTTTTAGAGGAGAGGCATGCGCCCAACTTTATAAATAAAGCCACCAGGCAGAGTCGCAAACAGAACCACATAAGACCAGCAACACGAAAGACCAGAGTATCAGGCCAACAACCCATGGACAACGACTCTCTACTTAAACTCACTTTAAATGTGCGTGATATAAGGGGTCTGCTAGAGATGCTCTAACACAAAGAAGCATCGCTCTACATCCTCATCTTGTTTGGTACAAATGGACAGCAACTCATATTTCATTTTTCTCAAAAACAGCTTGCAACATTTAGTTCAAGAACCTAGTGAAAATCAAATCAGTAGCACAGAAATGAATCATCATTTCTAAATCTCTGTTTGCGTCACAGAATTCAGTTCTTACGAGCAGCAAGCGAGCCGAAGCATCAGCAGGCATTCAACAATTCCCATAAATTCACTCTGATCATCACTAACTTATTAATGTTGCAAACGGGACTGCGTTGTGTCCCACTATGTCATCACTAACTTATTAATGTTGTCTTATTAATAACATCATCACTCTGAATCTCTGATCATGCTTTTAGTTTAACTTGGTATCGTGCCGTCGGTTCAGTAGAGTGCAGAGCAAAGAAATTCAGAACAGGTTAGTCCTATTAGTAGCATCCATTGCAGCGAGATGTAGGTGTTCGAATTTGATCACAGAAGATGTGAAATCATTTTCTCTTTCCCCCTGTTTTGCCCTTTGTTCAGAGTTGGGCTGTTTGGTAATCGATACAGTACCTGAATGAAGTTCCTCTGTTTTCTGTATGCCTCGCTCTGCTGAGTTGCTTTCCCCGTCTGACTCTGAACGTTGTTCCTCTCTTGACAAACACAGCCTTTGGCCATTCAAACAATAGTCGCAGAAGCACATGGATGGACAAGGAGGGTGATATAAACTCGTAGCCGAAATTTCATCATCATCATCGTGGTATCTTTACAACCGATCAGGGAAACCGGCCAAATCTGATCTGAGGCCATGGCTGGATGCTACTAAGTACTAATACTAATTGGGCTCCCAGCAGCTGAGGTACATGACCGTCCTCAGCGCCTCCTCAGCCTTCTCAGCACCAGGGCCGCCGCGGAAGCCAGAAGCTGTTTGGTGCCCTGCGAGACGCCGCCGCGGACGTTGGCCTTGGCTGCACAGTGGATGGACCTGAGGGCGTAGTTCCAGCGGCAGAGCCCGACCTGGTCCTTGAGCGCCTCCACCGCGCCCACGCTCATCGCCACCGTCCATGACGCCTTCGCCGGAGCAGCCATCTCTTCTCAGTTCTCACACTCCTTGCTGCGCTCGTGGAGAGGATGTTGACTTGTGATCCTTGTGTATAGTAGTAGTGGACTTGCGAAGTTACCGCAGCAAAACAGGCGGCCGTGGGTGTTGGTTTTCAGTGTTTCCGGATCCACCTTTGCTTGCTCGCGCCGCACCTTTCGCTGTCGACGTCCCAGTGCAGGTATCTGCCCACCACGTCTCGTCTTGTTTTGTTTTCAGCAGACCAAACCAGCAGGAAGAGAAATAGATACGAGCAATGGAAGAAGAGTGTGCCAAAGCTTTTTCCATAAAAAAGATGTGACAAGATTTACTGAGTAAAATTAGTAGTATTGTATTTTCATCAAGAAAGAAACACAATAGTTCTTCATTTTCATTTTAGTGGCTCTTTTTTCTCAGCGTGCAAGTCCACATGTTTTCTCTATAAATAGTCGTTAGATCAAGGAAATAGACCCAACAAAATTTCTAAAAACTTTCTTACTACTTTCAAATTCTGTAGATTTTCCAACAAGAGGCTGCCTTTTCTATTATATTTTTGGTGTATTATGTGCATGTCTATATCTCTGCCACGCTCTCATGTCAATTTCGAGGAATCTGAAGTTCTTACAAACTAAGAAAACTATGAGTATCTATTTAATAGCCGACTTAGGAAATCTTATTTATAAGCACCAGTGATTTTTATTCGATGTAAAGCAAGTAGTTATTATTAGACAATATCCAAACAATTTTCTGCTCTTAAAATATATACCGACAACTGTTATTTATTTTTAATGCTCGTAGCATAGAAAACATTCACTACATCAACGTTAAGCTATATATCACCAGCAAAAAAGAATTTAAGGGATATATGGTTTTTTAACTACAAAACAATATTTGAAGACACATGAACATTTTTCCAAACTATTAGAGCATATATTTTCCAAAAAACCATCAGATCTAAATATAGTGAGCAACATTAACATGGTTTGTGAATTACTAGAAGAATTCTGGTGAAATATATGAACATATAACGTGAGTGTTCAACATGAAATTTTTTATGATTATTAAATTATTTTGTTGATATACATGAATATATATTTTATGAATTGGAATAATTCTGACATGCTATGCTGAAATTTCATTTTTTATTTAACCGACGTTGTATTATGGAAATCCATTTATACATACGATAAATTTGTTTTCTGATGACTTTAGGTATGATTTATGCAGTTTTTAAGTTCTCCTTTTGCATGCAAGCGCTATTGTGGAACAAACATGTGTCAAGTTGAAAAGACGGTCACGCTCATATTGAGTTAGCCCAAGATCCAACTCATCGCCTAGGCAGGCTACAAGCGGTACATAGAGCTCCCTCTGGCAAAATGTTGACCAAAATATTTGCAAACAACATTGATTGGCATAATTAAGGATCACAAACAATAAAAAAAAGATGAAAAATACGTAGGAGTTTGCTATATCTAGCAACAACATTTTTAAATAAAGTGCCTTTGAGAATTGAGGTGAGACAGACCCAAAAAAATGCTTTGTTGGACTTAATTTTTTCCATGTGAAAAGTTGTCTTAAAAAACCAATCTAAAATGGACTTAGTTAGGCATGCATTTTAGAAACTTGGTATTATCCATTTATACTAAACACTTTCACTTTTTAAAACAACATAATGATTATACATTTGTTTTTTTTAGTTTGACACAACATTGCCAAACAATTTAACTATTTTCACTACTATATACTAACAACATAAACCACAAGACTAACTTAAATGTAACTATCATAACATTGAAACTACTATAGTGCTAAACTAACTCCATTTTGTTGCAAAATTATGTTATTTTAAACAAAATCGATGATATGAAAATGCTACTTTCAGAAGCATTTTGAAGCACTGATTTTGTTTTTTGCCACGCCTTTCAGGAGTGTGATCTCATGATAAAAGTTTGCATACACTTAGAACATTTGTCAAAGTTTACCAAACAAATCAGATTTTTTTAAAAAAATTCAATTGTTTTTGATTTTACTGTTCATCCGAGCTCGAGCTCAAAAGTGTACTTTCGGTGCCAAAGCTTTTTCCATAAAAAAAAGGTGCCAAAATTTACTAAGTAGCAGTATTGTATTTTCATCAAGAACGAAATACAATAATTCTTCATTTTATTTTTAGTGACTAATTGTCCTCATCGTACAAGTCTACATGTTTTCTGTATAAATATTTGTTAGCTCAAGGAAATAAGACCAACAAAATTTCTAATAAATTTCTTACTACTTTCAAATTATGTAGACTTTCTAACAAGAGGCTGGCCTTCTTATTATAATATTTTTGGTGTATCATGTGCATTTCTAAATCTCTGTCATGCTCTCATGTCAATCTCGAGGCACCAAAAGTTCTTATAAACAAAGGAAACTACGAGTGTCTATTTAAAAGCTGACATAGAAAATCTTATTTATAAGCACTAGTGATTTTTTATTCGATATACAACAAGTAGTTATTATTAGACAATATTCGAACAATTTTTTGCTCTTAAAAGGTATATTGATAAGTTTTCTTTATTTTTTAATTCTTGTAGCATGGAAAATGTTCACTACATCAACTAACACATATATCACCAGCAAAAAAATTGAAGGGATATACAATTTATTTTGTGAACTACAAACTATATTTGAATACCCATTATTTTTTTTCAAATTATCAAAACATATATTTTCTAAAAAAACACAAAAACAAATATAGTGAGCAACATTAACATGATTTGTGAACTACTAACAGAATTTTGGTGAAATATATGAACATATAACGTGAGTGTTCAACATGAACACTTTTTATGATTATTGAAATTATTTTGTTAAGTACACAAACATAAATTTTATGAATCAGAATAATTGCATGATATGTTGAATTTTCATTTTTTTATTTAAGCGATGTTGTATTTTGGAAATCAATTTATATGTATATGAATTTGTTTTTTATAACTTTAGGTATGATTTATGTTGTTTTTAAAATCTATTTTCGCACGTACACGCTATTGAACGAACCTGTGTCAAGTCAAAGAGGCAACTACGCTCGTATTGATCTAGTCCAAGAAGACTAGCATAGCGCTTGGTCAGGCTATACGTTGTACATACAACTCTCTCTGTCAAAAGAATCTACAAAAATATTTAGAAACAAAATTGATTGGCATAATTAAGGATTACAAACTGGAAATTAAAAAAATACAAAACATGTAGGATATCGACATGTCTAGTATAACAAGAAGTGCCTCCTGAGGTGCCAGACACACTAAAAAATATTCTTTATTGAGTTCTTTTTTCTCCTCTGAAAAGTTGTGTTGAAAAAACTAAACTAAAATGACTTTTCCTAGACAAGTAAACTTGGTTATTATCTATTTATACTAAATACTTTTACTTTTAAAAATAATATAATGACTATACATTTTTTTGTTTGATAAAACATTACCAAGCAATTTTAACTATTTTCTCTGGTATACTGACATCATAAACCACAAGTATTAACTTAAATGTAACTATTATACAATTGAAATTACTATAATGCCAAACTAACTCCATTTTGTTGCACAATATATATTATTTTACGAAACTTGTTTTGGACTACGTTAAATTACATCTAGATGTAAGAAAATGAAAAAAAATATTTTAGTGTGTCAGCATTCATATACATATTAATTTTTGTGCCGCTTAGATGTACAAATAATGTTATGTGTTTGCTTTAGTAGTATCTTTAAATATTTTGATGCAGAGTTCTATGATATATGTGCCTAGCAAATATCTTAACAAAGATTTGTGGAGAATAATCATTTATCGGAATAGTAATTGTTATGATATTATTGATCTAGTTATTTACTTGGAAGGAACTCATATTTTTCTTAGAAAGTCATCCTATTTTTTGATTTTCCTTGCTTCAATGGCCCTAGGACAAAATCCAAACTCTTGGTCATTCAATGGGAAATGGACATGCAAATCTATTATGCCTCCCCATGGCATCGCTCTCGCTCTGACTAGAACACGTTTTTAGAGCCCTCCTTCCCTCCCCCTCCCACTCCGACTCCCTCTCCACCATCTCCGACAGCCACGATGGCTAGTGGTGAGTGGAAGGGGGGCTTGGATCTTGTGCCATATATATATGAGTGGGGTCCTTCTCCCAAATAAATCTGATCGTGGCGTAACTCTCTTGCTCTTCATGATCCATGTTGTGGTCATGAGGGCTGGAGCTGGGGTGGTCGTAGCTCGCCAACTAACCGGATTTGAGACCCGATCAAGTCTTTCCCTTGTGGTAGGGTTGAAAAGGGTGGTGGTGGTGTGTGAGATGTGAATTCACCCTCCTCATCTTGAGTTTTTCTTGCCTCCATCGTGAAGGCAAGAGACATGCACCGGGACAAGAACATATAAATTTGGTGTTGTGGCTCGCTAGTGTTGCCTCTCAGGAGATGGAATTGCAATTCTCTTTGCTACTTTATCCCAAGGTCATTACATGTTGTGTTTGTTGATAATCTACGATGTCCATTGAGGTCGCCTCTCTCTTCCAGAGGGCTATACCTCGATGGTCCATGGTCAGTATGTCTTGATCCAGTGTTGGTTTTCTACGTGGTTGGTTCGCATGCAAAAACATCATGCGTGCATTCTATGCGGTGTACCTACAATTGCAAATGGCACTGCAAAGAAGAAACTTATTAGGGAGAAATCACTTCTGGTTCCTTCAAAACAAACTTATTAGGTTGTTAGCGACAGGGTTCAGGTTCAACCTTTGTAACAAAGTCCATGTAATCTTACCTTCCCCCCTCTCTGGTATCCCACATGTACGCTGAATCCGCCTGAGCGCCACCCCTATGAGGACTAAAAATCTTAACCTAAACTACTAACAGAAGTTGAGACATGATTCTCCTCCATGCCACCGAGCACCGGAGAGGCAGGCGGAGGGGAGGCGAATCCATAGACTCACAAGTGATTCTTGGAGGGGAGGTGTATGCCCTAGCCACCACTTAGGAAAAAGAAACTATTTGTAAGTTCTACTGCACCAGTACTTGCTGCAGCGAATACACCATCCCTAACCTTGTACTAGCACTCCATCCTAATTTGGGCACCAACAGCTGAGGTACATGAAAGTTCTCAAACCCTCCTACTCCTTGTGTGTTGGGCATATTACCAATTTTTTGATTAGTTTAATTCATAAATAAATCTGATGTTGATAGATAAATGTATGAGATATACTAGACATAGAATAGTTAAATCTATGATAGCAACAATTATGGCCAACACATGAATAAGTAAATAAGCGATTGATACGTCTCCATCGTATCTACTTTTCCGAACACTTTTGCCCTTGTTTTGGACTCTAACTTGCATGATTTGGATGGAACTAACCCGGATTGACGCTGTTTTCAGCAGAATTGCCATGATGTTATTTTTCTGCAGAAATAAAAGTTCTCGGAATGACCTGAAACTTCACAAAGAATATTTTTTGAATTTATAAAAATACTGGCGAAAGAATCAAGACCAGGGGGGCCACACCCTGTCCACGAGTGTGGGAGGGCACCTGCCCCCCTGGGCGCGCCCCTGCCTCATGGGCCCCCTGGTGCTCCACCAACCTCAACTCCAACTCCATATATTCGTGTTCGGGGAGAAAAAAATCAGAGAGAAGGATTCATCGCGTTTTACGATATGGAGCCGCCGCCAAGCCCTAAACTCTCTCAGGAGGGCTGATCTGGAGTCCGTTCGGGGCTCCGGAGAGGGGAATTCGTCGCCGTCGTCATCATCAACCATCCCCATCACCAATTTCATGATGCTCACCGCCGTGCGTGAGTAATTCCATCGTAAGCTTGCTGGACGATGATGGGTTGGATGAGATTTACCATGTAATCGAGTTAGTTTTGTCAGGGTTTGATCCCTAGTATCCATTATGTTCTGAGATTGATGTTGCTATGACTTTGCTATGCTTAATGCTTGTCACTAGGTCCCGAGTGCCATGATTTTAGATTTGAACCTATTATATTTTCATGAATATATGTGAGTTCTTGATCCTATCTTGCAATTCAATAGTCACCTACTATGTGTTATGATCCGGCAACCCCGAAGTGACAATAATCGGGACCACTCCCGGTGATGACCGTAGTTTGAGGAGTTCATTTATTCACTAAGTGTTAATGCTTTGGTCTAGTACTCTATTAAAAGGAGGCCTTAATATCCCTTAGTTTCGAATAGGACCCCGCTGCCATGGGAGGGTAGGACAAAAGATGTCATGCAAGTTCTTTTCCATAAGCACGTATGACTATATTCGGTATACATGCCTACATTACATTGATGAATTGGAGCTCGTTCTGTGTCACCCTATGTTATAACTGTTACATGATGAACCGCATCCGACATAATTATCCATCACCGATCCAATGCCTACGAGCTTTTCACATATTGATCTTTGCTTAGTTACTTTTCCGTTGCCACTGTTACAATTACTACAAAGCTGTTACTGTTACTTTTGCCACCGTTACTGTTACTTCCATATTATTTTGCTACTAAATACTTTGCTGTAGATATTAAGTTATCCAGGTGTGGTTGAATTGACAACTCAACTGCTAATACTTGAGAATATTCTTTGGCTCCCCTTGTGTCGAATCAATAAATTTGGGCTGAATACTCTACCCTCAAAAACTATTGCGATCCCCTATACTTGTGGGTTATCAAGACTATTTTCTGGCGCTGTTGCCGGGGAGCATAGCTTTATTCTTTGGGTCACTTGGTATTTATATCTGCTGGTCACTATGAGGAACTTGAAAGATGATAAAACCAAGATTTATCCCTTAACTACGAGGGGAGGTAAGGAACTGCCATCTAGCTCTGCACTTGATTCTCCTTCTATTTTGAGTAAACTTGCGACACCTAAACCTGCTTCTGCTATTATTCTGATATGTCGCATGTTATTGATGATGCCACTTCTGCTATGCATGATGCTTATGATGAAACTACTTCTATGCTTGACAATACTGTGCCAGTAGGTGAATTTCTTGATGAACAACTTGCTAGGGCTAGAGAGAATGAAATTATTAAAACTGATAATATTGATGAAAGTGATGATGAAGATTCTCCCCCTAGATATGAATTGCCTATTGTGCCTGAGGGTCATGTTATGGATGAAGAAACTGCTAGAGATTTTCTTGCTTGCAATGATAGATCTGATCTTAAGAAATTATTAGCTAAGCTGAAAAAAAGTCTTTGAATGCTAGAATGAAATATGACCCTACTTTTGCTACTTCACCTATCTGTATTTCCGATAAGGATTATGATTTCTCTGTTGACCCTGAGATAATTACTTTGGTTGAATCTGATCCTTTTTATGGCTATGAATCTGAAACTATTGTGGCACATCTTACTAAGTTAAATGATATAGCCACCCTATTCACTAATGATGAGAAAACTCGTTATTACTATATCCTCAAATTATTTCCGTTCTCATTAAAGGGTGATGCTAAAACATCGTTTAATTCTCTTGATCCTGGTTGTGTGCGTAGTCCCCAGGATATGATTTATTACTTCTATGCTAAATATTTCCCCGCTCATAAGAAACAAGCTGCCTTAAGGGAAATATATAATTTTATGCAAATTGAAGAAGAGAGTCTCCCACAAGCTTGGGGGAGGCTTCTCCAATTACTTAATGCTTTGCCTGATCATCCTCTCAAGAAGAATGAAATACTTGATATCTTTTATAATGGACTAACCGATGCTTCCAGAGACCACCTGGATAGTTGTGCTGGTTGTGTTTTCGGGGAAAGAACAATTGATCAAGCTGAATTGCTACTGAATAAAATGTGGACTAATGAAAATAATTGGACACTTCCTGAACCAACTCCTAAGCCAACTTCGAAGAAAAGGGTATTCTATTTCTCAGTCCTGAAGATATGCAAGAGGCAAAGAAATCTATGAAAGAAAAAGGTATTAAAGCTGAAAATGTTAAGAATTTGCCTCCTATTGAAGAAATACATGGTCTTAATTTACCGCCTGTTGAAGAAAAACATGGTCTTGATAACCCGACACAGGTAGTAAAGGTAAATTCTCTCTATAGATTTGATGAAGGTGATATTCCTCGTTATAAGTCTGCTAGCCAACGCTTAGATGAGTTTGATAATTTTATTGTCAAACAAGAAAACTTCAATGGTTATGTTGGTAGACAATTGCAACGCAATGCTTATATGATTGAACACTTGAGTGATTATATGTCTAGAGTTAAAGGTGAACTTAAACTCATTAGTAAACATGCTTCTATGGTTACCACTCAAGTAGAACAACTACTTAAAGCACAAAATGATTTGCTCAACAAATTAAATAATAAGGGAAACGATAATGTTGTTAGAGTTGCGACTAGAACGGGTAAAAGGACTCAGGAACCTTTGTATCCCAAGGGCCACCCTAAGAGAATTGAGCAAGATTCTCAAAGAACTAATGTTGATGCACCTAGTCCTTCTAAGAGGAAGAAAAAGAAAAATGATAGGACTTTGCATGCTTCTAGTAAACCTGTTGTTGATACACCTGAGAATCCCAATGATATTTTTATTTCTGATGCTGAAACACAATCTGGTAATGAACATGAACCTAGTGAGAATGTTAATGATGAGGTTCATGATGATGCTCAACCTAGCAATAACAATGATGTAGAGATTGAACCTACTATTGATCTTGATAACCCACAATCAAAGAATCAACGTTATGATAAGAGAGACTTTGTTGCTAGGAAGCACGGTAAAGAAAGAGAACCATGGGTTCAGAAACCCATGCCTTTTCCTCCTAAACCATCCAAGAAAAAGGATGATGAGGATTTTGAGCGCTTTGCTGAAATGATTAGACCTATCTTTTTGCGTATGCATTTGACTGATATGCTTAAAATGAATCCTTATGCTAAGTACATGAAAGATATGGTTAGAAATAAAAGAAAGATACCGGAAGTTGAAATTTCCACCATGCTTGCTAATTATAAGTTTAAAGGTGGAATACCTAAGAAACTAGGAAATCCAGGAGTACCAACTATACCATGCTCCATTAAAAGAAACTATGTTAGAACTGCTTTATGTGATCTTGGAGCCGGTGTTAGTGTTATGCCTCTCTCTTTATATCGTAGACTTGAATTGAATAAGTTGACAGCTACTGAAATATCTTTGCAAATGGCCGATAAATCAACTGCTATACCTGTCGGCATTTGTGAGGATGTGCCTGTTGTGGTTGCAAACGTTACTATCTTAATGGACTTTGTTATTCTTGATATTCCCGAGGACGACAGTATGTCGATTATCCTTGGTAGACCCTTTTTGAATACTGCAGGGGCTATTATTGATTGCAACAAAGGAAATGTCACTTTTCATGTTAATTGGTAATGAGCATACAGTACACTTTCTGAGGAAACAACCTCAAGTCCACAGTATCAATTCTATTGGAAAAATTCCAACTATCACTATTGGAGGTTTTGAATTTCCTCTTCCTACTGTCAAAAAGAAATGTGATATTCTTATTGTTGGGGACGTGCATATCCCCGTTGAGGTAACCTAGTGCTATTCGAAAATTCTCCGGTTTCACGTGATTCAGAATGAGTTTGTTAACAAGACTTGATCAACCTTGTTAGTGGATTCCTTTTGATGAGCATGTGATGGATGAAGTTAGAAAGCACAACTCTCTGTACCCTCCTTTTACTTTATGTTATTTAGATTAAATAAAGAAAAATAGTATTTTTTCTGTCCGGTTTCTGAATTATCCTTGCAATAAAAATACCCCGAAAATAAAAGTTCTCCAAATGTCCTGAAAATGAAATATGATTTTTTCTAGAATATTTGAGAATATCTCGCACTGAGAACACACCAGGGAGAGCAAGCACCTGGCCATGAAGGTCCAGGGTGCCCCCCTGCCTCGTGGGCCCCTGGTGGCCCCCCTCCACTTATTCCTGCACCCACACACTCCTTCTTCCTCCCAAAAAAATCACAAACCAGCTCAAGCACGAGTTCTAGCTCATTTTGCTGCGATTTTCGATCTCCTTGCTCAAAGCTCCATTCACAAAACTGTTTTGGGGGATTGTTCTTCGGTATGTGACTCCTCCAATGGTCCAATTAGTTTTTGTTCTAGTGCTTTATTTATTGCAAATTTTTGCTGCTAAGGTGACCCTGTTCTTGAGCTTGCATGTCAAATTTATTTGGTCCCAAGTAGTCTTAATGCAGGATATAGTCTCTAGGCACTTGCGGGAGTAGTTGTTATCAATCTTGCTGAGATTGGTTCACTTTTATTGTGAGTTCCTAATTTTTTTTAGAAATTTTCACAGAATGATGAAGAGATTTTTGCGAGGCTCCTCGAGCCGAACCTCGAAGGACAAGCAAAGTGAAGAGGATAAGAGGCCTAGGTATGATCTCCCTCGTACTGCGGAGGTTCGACCGTGTGAATGGCCTTCTGATGAGTTCTTGAAGGCAGCCGGGATTCAAGATGATTTTTATTATTTGGCTGAGAATGCAGGCCTCACCGACTTCATCTGCGACCAGCGCGAACAATATCTCCTACTCACTAATATTTTTGTGCAAAATTTTCATTTTCATGCTAAGAAATCACCACCAATGGTGGAGTTTCATTTATATGATGAGGTTAAGGAGATGCCACTTAGAGAATTTTGCTGGGTTTGCAAAATACCCTTTGAGGGCAACATAGAGGAACCGCATCGTAATGATGTGGAAGGATTTATTGATATGATTGTTGTAGGGGAAACAAGGAAAGTTTCCGATGCACGAATCACTAGCATACACTTCCCTGTTCTATGTTACTTTGCGATATTTGCTAGTAGATGCTTAATTGGTCGCGAAAACTGTGGAAACTTTAGTGCCCCTGATATTGTTATATTGTGCCATGCTTTGTTTCGTGATAACACTTTTAGTCTAGGCGCTATTATTGCTAAGCGATTAAATCTGAACGATACGAAGGGCCCCATCTTGGGAGGTATCTTCACTTCGCGCCTCGCTGCACACTTTAACATACCTATTAGGCATCATGATAAAGAAGAAAAATTCTGCCTTCTATTTTTCTAGACTATAAGAGTATGGTGGCACATGATTTTATTGTTAAGAATAAGAAAATGATGCTTAACTATAGACTGATATTTGATAAAAAATTACTTTGAGACTATTACTTTGCCTGCCCCTTCTTTGTTCAACTTATCTACAGGCAAGTATCTTGTTCTGCCGTAGGCCATCCATTCCTACCGGAACCCAACATCAGCTCCAGAGCCCGAGCCGCAGCCACCACTGGATCCTCACCATCAGTCTGTTTACTAGTGGGACCCAGAGGAGATCGTCAATCAGTGGCATTCCGACGAAGCTCCTCAGTACGACCCCAGTTACAACTTCGGATATCCGTCAGGCCAGCCGTGGCCATAGACTAACTTAGGCCAAAAGCCTAAGCTTGGGGGAGTACGTATTTCTCACCGACATACATTCATGTTTACACACTCATTCTAGTTGTCGGTGCTCATACTTTTTCATTGTACTATCCATGTTAGTTTATTTTCCTTTTTATGCTTTCTTCTTGTGTGTTTGAAAAACCTTAAGAAAAACTAAAAAAAATTAGTTGTAGCTTTTAGCTAGTTTACTTTTCATGCCTGTAGTAGAAATAATTAAAAGAAACCCCAAAAAGATTTCTCGTTCTGGGTCGAGATGAGAAGACCATAATGAAAATGGTTAAGTGGCTCTTATATGCCTTATTGTTAATTGAACCAAGAGCCCATATTACCTTGTCTTCTCCTTTGTATTAAATGCTTGCAGATTTCAGCTTAGTCCAATGCACGTGCACTATTATTATTATCCACACCATTCGATCGTGCAAGTGAAAGGCAATAATGATGATATATGATGGACTGATTGAGATGAGAGAAGCTGGTATGAACTTGACCTCTCTTGTTTTTGTAAATATGATTGGTTCATCGTTCCCGATTCAACTTATTATGAATAAACATGTTTGCAATGACAATTAGAGATTATAATTTCTTATGCCATGCTTAATTAGCTAGGAGTTTATAATGGTTTACCTTGCGTGCCAACATGCTACTAAAATGGTTGTGATGTGGTATGATAGGGTGGTATCCTCCTTTGAATGATTCGAGTGGCTTGACTTGGCACATGTTCATGCATGTACACTACAAAAAAAGACACATCCGTGACATTTTGGGCCGAACGAATTTTTTTTCTGTCATACATATGACACTTCTATGACGATAATTGTGACAAAAACCGGTATCATCATAGATGTGGTGGGCTCCTACTTCTATGACAAAAAATCATGATAGAAAATGGGCTTTTCGTCCTGGGCGGGCCGGAGACGCAGCTGCATGACATTCTTTGGGCCGTCCATGACGGAAAAACCATGGTAGAAGCGAGGGGGAGGAAAATTTCGGGGAGTTGCTGGTTACGGTGGGAGAGCGATGCACGTTTCTCTCATATAGGTACGCGCGTGTGTGCGACGTGTTGGCTCTAACTGAACCCGAGCGAGGCGTTGGGCTCTAACTGAACCCGAGCGTTTGCACTGTAGGCTACGCGTTACTGAACCCGAGCGATCGATCAATGGCTGTTAACTGAACCCGATGGAGCGATTCCTTCGCTACTGCTGCTAACTGAAGCCGATCGATGCTGCCTCTGGGATGAACA
>NC_041383.1:772449955-772463330 GCF_002162155.2 Triticum dicoccoides | reverse complement strand
GTGGCCGTGGAGGGGTGGTTGAACAAGACCCCGTGGTGTGGAGGGCTGGATGAACAGTAGACGGTGGAGGGGTGCCCATGGAGGGGTGGTTGAACAAGACCCCGTGGTGTGGAGGGTTGGATGAACAGTAGACGGTGGAGGGGTGCCCGTGGAGAGGTGGTTGAACAGTAGCCAGTGGAGTAGCGCGCGGTGGAGGCTGGATGAACAGGAGCCCGTGGAGGCTGGAGGAGGTCGACGGTAGCCCGTGGAGGCTGGAGGAGGTCGACGGTGGATATGAACAGTATCCCGTGGAGTCCCGTTTTGCAGTACACCACACCCCTCCCCCCCGTTTTGACCGTAGCACTCCAACACAAGTCCGTTTCGTCCGTTTTGCGGTACGCCACACCCCTCCCGATCAACAGGACCCCTGTTTCGACCGTAGGAGGTCTGTTTCCTCCGTTTTGCGGTATGCCAGGCCCCTCCCGATCAACAGGACCCCGTTTCGAACGTGGCCGGTCGAACACAAGGCCGTTTCCTCCGTTGTTTGGTACGCTAGGCCTTGTTTCCATCGCCTGTTCCGTCCAAGCCCTCCCGATGAACACGACCACGCATTCCGTTTCGATCCAGCCGGTTGGCTCCCCATTAACACGACGACGATGATGTTTCTCCGTTCTGACCCAGCCATGTACATATGCGCGAGTAGGCGCTCGAGACCCTGCCCGTATGTACGTACGTGGCCGTATTTTCTTTCTGGCACCCTTGCCGTTGTACGTACGTGTACATGCTACGTGCGTGCCTCTACTACGACACGTGCGCGCCTCTACATCTACGACACGTGCGCGCCTCTACATCGACCAGTATGTACGTACACGTTCGCGACCAGAATGACAATGCTACGTACGCTTCGACCAGGTGGGTCCCGACTGTCAGGCACTTCCTTGCGTGCGAAGATGTAGCTGGGGGGTCCTAGTAGTCAGGGGGGCGAATCAATTTTTTTTTGCCCGGACGCACTTCCTTCCATGCGAAGGTGTAGCTGGTGGGTCCCAGTAGTCAGGGGGGAAATGTTTTTTTCGCGAAATATGGTGGCCCGTCCGGTGGGTCCCCGCTGTCAGGTGGAGGAATAATTATTTTGCGCGTAATAAGGAGGCACTTCCTTGCTGCGGCTGAGGGAGTCCAGGATTAGGGGGTGTCCGGCTGGCCGGACTATGACCTTTGGCCGGACTCCCAGATTATGAAGATACAAGATTGAAGACTCCGTCGCGTGTCCAGATAGGGACTTTCCTTGGCATGGAAGGCAAGCTTGGCGATACGATATGAAGATCTCCTCCCATTGTAACCGACTCTGTGTAACCCTAGCCCTCTCCGGTGTCTATATAAACCGGAGAGTTTTAGTCTGTAGGACGAACAACAATCATACCATAGGCTAGCTTCTAGGGTTTAGCCTCTGTGATCTCGTGGTAGATCAACTCTTGTAATACCCATACCATCAATATTAATCAAGTAGGAGTAGGGTTTTACCTCCACCGAGAGGGCCCGAACCTGGGTAAAAACATCGTGTCCCTTGTCTCCTGTTACCATCCGCCTAGACGCACAGTTCGGGACCCCCTACCCGAGATTCGCCGGTTTTGACACCGACATTGGTGCTTTCATTGAGAGTTCCTCTGTGTCATCACCATCAGGAAGGATGCCGCACCCCGTCTTTAAAGATGGCGCTATCGCTAAAGGAGCTTTGGCTGTCGGTCAAACTCTCCAGCTAGGCAGGTTTTTGATGACTGCCTATGTTCGGCCGCCGCGCCGACGATGACCTCTCAGGCCATCGAAAGCAATCTTCACATCAGCTCGGAACTCGCCGAGCAGTTAGATCCAACGGAGCTCCCTTCCCTGAATGAGCTCCTGGATCACATTGCCGCCCTGGGAGTCGCTGCAGATTACGGCCAGATCAGGCTTAAACCCGACCAGAGAGAGATCTGCTCTCCCCAGGTCACCCACCATGTTGAAGTGGTGGAAGAACAATGCGGCGCATCTTCGCCCGCTCTAAGGACTAGATGTGTCCGGATTCCCGACCCCTCTAAGCCGGATACCCGCGGAGGGGAGGAGGTTGCCCAAGTCCTGAACCTAAGGTCAGGCAGCAGGCCTGATTCATTGAATAATGTCCCAGAAAGCAAGCTTCCGAACTCGGAAACTTCTTGGCCCCTGAATCTATTATCGGGCAGGGTTCCGGATTTAAAACCACCCGCCCACCCAACTATAAGGGCTTTATCCCAAATACGGCAAGCGCCCGGGGTAACAGTACACCACTATTGGGCCAGATTCCTCCTGGTTATGAACAGGATAAGGGACTGCCGTGAGGAAGAAGCAATTTCATTCTTCTATAACAACTGCACAGACATCGGAATCCTCAACGCCATAAGTCGCCGCGAAATTACATGCTTCGCCGACTTGACGTCCATAGTACGAAAGTACTGTGCGACAGAAAGCGTTCGGAAAACCAAAAATAAATTCTGGGACAATCCAGCCCTGAATTCAACACGAGTCCGAAACAAAAGGGCGCATTATCGCCAGGCACCTGAGCCAAGCATCAAAAAACAAAAACCCTCTATAGGGAATGTGACCGTACTGGAGGGATGGCTCAATGGACCCTATAAAATGCATAGTTCATGGGAAGTCACACCAACTCACAGCCTTAGAGCATGTTGGATACTCCGGCAGGTGGCCAGAAGTGGCGAGGAGCTTCTAACTCCAGAATCCGAAGAATACCACCCCAGAAATGCCAGTACGGTGTCGACAGTCTTCGAGACCTTTGCATCAAACAATGCAAGGAAACAAACCCTCCGCAACCTTGTCGAAGTCTACCAAGTAGCAACAATAAACCCATGGAGTGACACGGCTATTACTTTTAATGCCAATGACGAACCTAAATTCCGGACAGCCCGAGCACCAGCCGCATTGGTCCTCAGTCCGATAGTGGATGGCTTCCGACTTACAAAGGTACTCATGGACGGCGGCAGCGGACTTAACCTCATCTACGAGGAAACCCTGCGAAAAATGGAAATAGACTGGAGCCGCATTGAGCGAAGAAACACAACCTTCAGAGGAATAATACCAAGCAGGGAAGCGTGCTGTTCAGGGAAAATCACACTGGATGTGGTATTCGGCACGCCGGATAATTACAGATCCGAGGAGGTCACATTTCAAGTGGCCCCGTTCAGTTGTGGATACCACACTCTGCTAGGGCGAGAAGCATTTACAATTTTTCAAGCCATACCCCATTATGGGTACATGAAGCTCAAAATGCCCGAACCCAACAAAATCATCACTCTTGCAAGTGATCCGGACACAGCGCTCCGCGCCAAAAACAAGACAGCCGCACTGGCCCTGGAGGCATTATCCGAAGCCCTAGCGGCCGAGGAACTAACTGCGTTGCGCTCCACGGTGGACAGGGACAATGTGATACTAGATAAGAGATCCAAGTCCACCTCTTTCAAACCAGCGGATGAAATAGTCAAATTCCAAGTCCATCCAACGGACCCCACAAAAACGGCCTCCATCGGGGCACAACTAAAACCCGATGTCGATGCCGCACTCAGAGAATTCCTGCGAGAAAATTGGGACATTTTTGCCTGGCACCCCTCAGACATGCCAGGAATCCCACGCAGGCTGGCTGAACACAGCCTGAACATCATAAAAGGGTTTAAGCCCGTTAAGAAGATTCTTCGGCGTTTCTCCGAACCCAAGAGACAAGACATGGGAGAGGAGCTAGCAAAACTACTGGAAGCCGGATTCATCAGAGATATAAAACATCCGGATTGGCTAGCAAACCTGGTGATGGTACCAAAGAAGGACAAATCGTGGCGCCTATGTGTCGATTTCAAAGACCTAAATAAGGCCTGCCCAAAGGATCCTTTCCCGCTCCCCCGAATTGATCAAATCATCGACACCACCGCAGGACACGACTCATTGTGTTTCCTCGATGCATACTCTGGCTACCACCAAATCAAGATGGCAGAGTCAGACCAAGCCGCAACGGCATTCATCACCCCATACGACCCATTTTGCTTCAACACGATGCCCTTCGAGTTAAAAAACGCCGGCGCAACATATCAGTGCATGATTCAGACATGTCTGGCCAACCAGATCGGCAACACAGTTGAGGCATACGTAGATGACGTGGTCGTCAAAACCAAACACGTCGATACTCTAGTAGACGACTTGAGGCTCACGTTCGACAATCTCCGAACATATGACATTAAGCTCAACCCGAAAAAATGCGTTTTTGGCGTACCAGCCGGAAAGCTCTTAGGCTTCATCGTATCCGGTAGAGGAATTGAAGCAAACCCAGCCAAGATCCGAGCTCTGCCACAATTGGATACCCCAAAAGACCTCAAACAAATACAAAAATTAAAAAGATGCGTGGCGGCTCTAAGCCGTTTTATCTCCCGCTTGGGAGAAAAGGCATTACCCATTTATCGCCTCCTGCGGCGCACCGAACACTTCGAGTGGACGGATGCCGCCACGGCCGGACTCGAAGAAATCAAAGCCATACTGGCAACAAATCCAGTCCTGGCCACACCCAACACGGGCGAACCAATGCTATTATACATCGCGGCAACCCATCAAGTTGTAAGCGCGGTGCTCGTCGTCGAACGAGACGGATGGACACAAGTTCCCTCTCCAAAAACCAGTTTACTACGTGTCCACTGTCCTAACCCCATGCAAGTCACGGTACCCGCATTATCAAAAAATAGCATACGCGGTGTTCATGGCATCCCGGAAGCTGCGACACTATTTTCAAGAGTGTTCAATAACCGTGGCATCCGAAGTATCCCTTAAATGATATTATAAACAACCGCGACGCAATGGGTTGGATTGCCAAATGGGCCATCGAGCTCCTCCCGTTCGACATAACTTACAAGCCAAGGTGAGCTATTAAGTCGCAGGTTTTGGCCGACTTCATCGCCGAATGGACTGAAGCCGAGCTCCCTAAAGAGTACGACGCATACTCCAACTGGATCATGCACTTCGACGGCTCCAAAATGTTGGCTGGCCTCGGGGCTGGCATCGTTCTGACGTCCCCAACCGGAGATACAGTACAATACGTACTTCAGATAATGTACACGGATTCCAACAACGCAGCCAAATACGAGGCCCTTCTACATGGTCTCCGGATGGCAGTCTCCATGGGCATTCAGCGCCTAGAGGTCCGCGGGGATTCAAACCTCGCGATATCCCAAATAAATGGAGACTTTGACGCCAAGGATCCGAAAATGGCAGCTTATCGCAATGCCATCTTAAAAATGTCAGCTCGGTTTGAGGGGCTCGAATTCCATCACATAGCCCGGGAGAACAACCAGGCAGCAGACGTGTTGGCACGCATTGGCGCCAAGCGCGATGCCGTCCCTCCCAACATCTTCCTTGAAAGGCTGTTCAAGCCATCCGTATCATGGGAGGGAGAGTCCGGAAACAATAGCCCGGACACGACCACACTACCTCTCACCGAACACTCTGACACAGTTGGTGGCTCCGCCAATGAAACAACACCGTCAGCCCACACAATAATGGCAGTCATTGCCCCGTGGACAGAACCATTCCTAGCCTACCTAACTAGGCAGGAACTTCCTGAGGACCAAAACAAGGCCCGCTGCATAGTGCGGCGATCTAAAGCCTACAAAGTCCACGAGGGAGAGCTTTATAAGAAAAGCACAACCGGAGTCCTTCAAAGGTGTATCTACGAAGAGGAAGGGCGAAACCTTCTGGCTGAAATTCATGCCGGACTCGGCGGGCACCATGCTGCAGCCCGGGCACTCGTAAGCAAGGCCTTCCGTACCAGATTTTATTGGCCTACGGCCCGGGCAGACGCTCAGGATTTAGTACAGAGATGTGTCAGTTGCCAACTATTCGCTAATCAAAGCCACATGCCGCCTACCGCCCTACAAACCATACCCATTACCTGGCCTTTTGCGGTCTGGGGGCTTGACATGGTTGGACCCCTTAAAGGAGGAACCCAGAAGAAAAAATATCTACTGGTTATGGTGGACAAATTCACCAGATGGATAGAGGCCAAGCCTATAAAGACGGCCGAATCCGGACCAGTGATAGAATTCATATCCGGGGTTGTACACCGTTACGGCGTCCCCCATAGCATCATAACTGACAACGGCACAAACTTTACGACCGATGAAGTTAAACTCTGGTGCAAAAACATGGGCATCCACCTCGACTACGCTTCAGTCTATCACCCACAAACTAACGGTCAAGTCAAACGAGCCAACGGTCTTATTATGAGCGGCATCAAACCCAGACTAGTGCGATCCCTCAAGGAATCAAACACACACTGGGTAGAGGAGCTTGACTCCGTACTCTGGGGGCTGCGGACCATGCCGAATCACACTACCGGATTCACGCCATTTTTTATGGTATACGGCGCAGAAGCAGTTCTGCCCTGCGACATAATACATGACTCACCTCGAGTGCGCATGTACGAAGAAAGAGAAGCCGAGATCGATCGGCAGGACAACTTGGACACATTGGAGGAGGAACGCGACGTGGCAAAAGCTTGTTCCACATTCTATCAATAGCAGGCTCGAAGATATCAAAGCAGAGAAGTACGGGCCAAAACTTACAACGCTGGCGAACTAGTTCTACACCTGCCGGACAAGAAAAAGGACAAACTAAAGCCCAAATGGGAGGGTCCCTTCATAATCGACCAAGTACTGACTGGCGGAACGTACCGTCTGCGAAATGCATCGGACAACCGACTCGAGCCGAACCCATGGAATGCAGCACACCTACGAAGATTCTACGCCTAGCGCCGGACTCCGTGTTCGTCTCCTTCCTCTGTCCCCTTTTTATTTTATTTTTCACATTAAGCTGTCTGGCATTTCTCTCCTTCTCCCTCCCTTTTTTCTTCTCCCAACCCTTTAGGGGCTTGCTTGCGCATTGTTCGCACATACTTGACGCGCCACCCGCGCTCACCATACCTGGGGGCTTCTTTATCAGAAGTTTATATAAAACGGGCCTCATGCCCAAAACATGTGTGACACTTCCGCGTGAACCTTTTATACACCATTATATGCATCGATATGACTTAAGTTTTGGCCAAGCTGGGTTGCCTGGCTCCTGTGCTTACCCCTACGTTCCCGTTCGTTCGGCTAGGTGGTAAAGGGAGCACCTCTGCGATTGTTACTGTCGGGTCAGCCGGATGTGTACCTCAGACTGGGTGAAGCCGAAAGCTAGCGTTCTTAAGGGAATATTCAGTCGGTGAAATAAAAGATGATTTTTCTTGTTTATTTATCTGCCCCCAGATGCTTTCCTACTCTTTTTAGCAGTCTGGACATGCACTTTAGGGCATGCCTCCCAGGGAAAGGAACCCCTAACGGAACTATTCTCCCTGGAAGATGTTTCTTACTAACCATGTAATATAACATAACTAGTTGGGCACTTGTCTGCTAAAGCAATTATGACCCCTACGCCTTGTCTCCATGCATGCCCCGATTCTTACATAATCGAGAGGGTATTCGGACACACTCCGGATTATAGGGTCCAGAGGTCGAAGCAAAAAGGTCCACAATGACAAACGATCTACAATCCGGCTAGAAGGCATTTTTTCATGTCATTTTAACTTACAAAGTCAATCCGACTCGGTATACCCTTCTTTAATACCATCCAACAGGCGGTCTAATTTACAGTCCTGTTGGGAATACTTTGCAGCCAGCTCTACCTGGCCATATACTAAGCTGACAGGGATCTCCTTTCCGTCAGGACCCATAGGGCTAACCTCGGCCATGTGGTTTGGGTCAGCCTTCGTGTACCGCGTCTTCACCATGGCCTAGGCCTCCCTGGCACCTTGACGGCAGGCCGATATCTTCCACAACCGGAAGCGCTACCGCACTCCCTCCAGCTTCTTTGCAAGTTCCCCAAGGTCTTGGGGGATGGAGAGGGATGGCCACATAACCTGAATGACGCTCTGCATTGCCTGCCGTATTCGTTCGTGCAGTTGCAACAGCTCGGGAAGAAGGTCTCCCGTTGAACCGGGCATTTCCTCCGCAGGACGACCTGTCAGCAGACCTACAGACATAGCTCTGTCAATCGATTTCTTCGTCGATATTTTTTTGAGAATTCGCTCAAGCACTTACTAAATATGCCGCGTTGAAGTCGCCGATTTTCCTTCACGGAAGCAGATAGCTGGATACGAACATCCTTTAGTTCCTCGCCCAGCTGGGTATTGGCGTCTTGAAGTTTGTTCTTCTCTTACCTCACCCTTGTCAGCACGCTCTCGCTGGCCTTTAATTGGCGTAGGAGTTGTTGCTTGTCCAGATTTACTCCGGCCTCATCTGCATTGTTGTCGTCAGCATTGCACACATGCCGCACTTCACAATGGAATTATTTTTGGGAGCATACATTACCTAAGGGGGTCTCCTTGCCAATAGCCGAAACGGCCAGTGCGGCCTCGAGTTGGGCCTTGCACTCCGCCAACTCCTGAGACAGTTGCATGTTCTTCTCTGTCAGATCTTGCATAACATATGATACTTAAAACAATTATCTTAACTATATCAAGTCTCGGGGCTACTGACATATATAACTATCAGATTTACTCACCCGTATGTCTTTTACATACTGCTCCGTGGCCCTGGATAGACCATTTTGAGCGGCACGGAGGTACGCATCTCCTATATTAAAGGCGTTTAACGCCTCTGGAGAAAAACATGCGTCCTGAAGAACAGCCCGACGATGCCTGTGGTTCATGGCACTCTCCACCTCTGAATTGGTGGCAGATAGCTTGTCTGCATCCTCTGTCGGAGGAGTGCCCGACGCGCGCCCTGTGTCTACCTCCGCTTCCGGACCCGTCCTCGAAGTCTGGCCGGTGGATATAGTCCGGCGGGCTCTCTTCTTCCTAAGGAGAACATGGGCGTTAAAATGACTTAAGGGCATAGACCCTAGGCGTGAAATTCGCACGCCGTATCATTGCACCGGAGTCTCGATCTGGTCCGCACTTCTTTTTTGCCCGCCTGGCTTTAGCGGCCCTTGTCGGCCGCCCACCGCGGGCCCGACACTCCACCTCAAGGATTTCCCCTGCAAAACGAAACACTATTGGTTTACATCATTCAAAATAAGGCATGGATGGATCTCCTTCAAAGTATCAGGACTTGGGTCTCGGCTACCTTTGAGGCTGGAAGTAATCCGGGATAGTCGGTCGTAATGGCCACTAAGGTGTTGTCCTTACTCAATTGATGAAACACCCCGTCAATTAACTCCACACATAAGTCCGGATCCTCTTGGGAATCCGAATCGAGGGACCGTTCTGGGTCCTCGGGCTGTGGGGGAGGGCTGTTGATCTCCTTCACCGTCTGGCGTAACTCCTGCGTTAATATCACCAGACTGAATATTCGGTTATGGGAATTTCGAAAGCGTGAAATTGTTCGCTTACCCAACTTGGAGGGCTGTACATGGAGAATCCGCCGTCCGGGTTGGCACGGAGGAATTCCTCTTCTTCTCCCTTGTACAAAGTGGATAAAATTCTCGTTAAGGTTGCGGCCGAATCTGGCCCCTTACGACCGCACCGGGTGGCGTCATCCTCCCCGTTGAAATCCCACATGGGGTGGCCTCTGTATTGAAGCGGCTGCACCCCTCACGTAATGCATATGGCCATGACCTTGATCATGGTCAGTCCGGAATGAGCCAACAACCTTATCCGGCTCATCAGGTAAAGGACGTCCCTGTCAGTTTCCCTCTGAGGATTCCGCAGGCGCCAGCTCAGGCGCTTCTTCAATGGAGCATTATTGAACTCAGGAAGGCCGATCCGTACAGGGTCCGGCAGGGGGACGTCATCTATATAGAACCACTCTGAGGGCCAGTCCTCGGACGTCCTCCTTGGGGTAACGAATAGATATCCAGTCCCAGCGATGCGCCATAGTTCGGCTCCGCCCACTTGATAAATAGACCCCTCCTGAGAACGGGGCACGAGGCAGAACAACCTCTTCCACAGCGCGAAATGGGCCTCAACGCCCAAAAACAGTTCGCAGAGGGCCACGAAGCCCGCAATGTGCAGAATGGAGGCAGGGTGAGGTGGTGTAGCTGGAGGCCGTAGAACTCCTGCAACCCTCGGAGAAACGGATGAATTGGAAATCCAAGTCCTCTTATTAAATAAGGGACTAGGCATACCCGCTCTCCTCAAGAGGGAAGGGGGATGCTCTCTGCTTGCTCTCCGCCGCTATAAGTGGCGATCCCGGCTCAAACTGGGACCATATATGCTGGGGGAAGGAGCCCCTTGGATTGAAGCACTACGAGTTCACTATGCGGGACGGAGCATCTCTCCCAATCCCCAGGCTTGGGGCTGGGAGCACGAGAGGAGGAGCCGCGTCGACTATCCATGATGGAATGGTTTTTTTGGTCAGAAGTGCTCCGATGAAAGCTTGCGAAGGGGAGATGGTGTGGTTCGGATCTAGATCCCCATCTCTTTTTATAGACAGCTTATTTGAGTCGCTAGGGGGAAAATGCAAAAATAGCCTGGCTTTTCGCATTCGTTCTACACGTGGAAATTAGCCTTTATTGGGCGTGGAAGCCAAGGAGCGCAACATTTATCAGAAGCCGGACACTATTTTACAAGTACATGGAGCTGGAGAAGAACCTGCCTTGCAATGCCGAAGACAATTTGCGCGCCTGACTCGTCGTCATTGAAGCCTGGTTCGGGGGCTACTGAGGGAGTCCAGGATTAGGGGGTGTCCGGCTGGCCGGACTATGACCTTTGGCCGGACTCCCGGATTATGAAGATACAAGATTGAAGACTCCGTCCCGTGTCCGGATAGGGACTTTCCTTGGTGTGGAAGGCAAGCTTGGCGATACGATATGAAGATCTCCTCCCATTGTAACCGAATCTATGTAACCCTAGCCCTCTCCGGTCTCTATATAAACCAGAGAGTTTTAGTCTCTGATCTCGTGGTAGATCAACTCTTGTAATACCCATACCATCAATATTAATCAAGCAGGAGTAGGGTTTTACCTCCACCGAGAGGGCCCGAACCTGGGTAAAAACATCGTGTCCCTTGTCTCCTGTTACCATCCGCCTAGACGCACAGTTCAGGACCTCCTACCCGAGATCCGCCGGTTTTGACACCGACAGCTGCCGTGGACCCAGCTGTCAGCCTCTCCACGTACAGTCCACGTCCGATGGAAGCCGGTCCTTGACCATGTTAACCACGCCGCACCGAGAGCACCAGGGCGGTGGACGACGGCGAAGCCTATGAAGGGGACGACGTGGAGCCCGGGAAGACGCGGCAGTGGATGCCCACGCGTAGAGGAGTAAGAGGGTTCACTGGTTCGGCTGCGGCGTGAGGCTGCTGTCGCCGCAGAATAACAGGGGGTGTGGGTGAGTAGAGGGATGGCCTGGCCAACGGTGGGAGTAGTAGGGGGCGGTGAGGCCTCCGCCGCATCGCAGCTGGCCATGGGAGGCAGGAGCATGAGGCACGACCGGCGCTGGTTTGGGTGGCTGGAGCAAGAAGACCAGAGGTTGAAGAAGCACTACGGCCGTTGGATGGACATCGTACGGTCACTGGAGCTAGAATCGTGCATATTGACTAAGTTGACAAAGCCCTCCGTCCCCGTCAACTTAGTAGGCCCACAAGTCAGCCTGCCACTATACTGGGTCGCAGCTAACAGGGGGAGTATTCATTTTTTTGTGCGTAATAAGGAGGCACTTCCTTGCGTGCGAAGATATAGCTGGTGGGTCCAAGCTGTCAGCGGCGGTAACGTTTTTTTCATGAAATACTAAGGCCCTTTCGGTGGGTCCCCGATGTCAGGTGGAGGATCATTATTTTGCGCGTAATAAGGAGGCATTTCCTTGCGTGCGGCCGTGGACCCAGCTGTCGGCCTCTCCACGTACAGTCCACTTTAGATGCATGTCGGTCGTTGACCATGTTGATTAGGCCGCGCCGAGAGCACCAGGGCGATGGACGACGGTGAGGCCTAGGAAGGGAACGACACGGAGGTAGGGAAGACTCCGCAGTTGTTTCCCACACGGAGGGGAGTACGACTGAACGAGGGTTTACTGGTTCGTCTGCCGTCGCCGGAGAATAACAGCAGGTGTGGGTGAGTAGAGGGATGACTAGGCCAGCGATGGGAGTACGATGGGGCGGTGAGGCCTGCGTGGCAGCACAGCCGGCCGTGGGGAGGATGGAGCAGGCAGTCCCATCGGCGCTTGTTTGAGCGGCTGGAGCAGGAAGAGCAGAGATTGAAGAAGCATGACGGCCGTTGGATGGCCATCCAACAGTCACTACTTGTGCGTCAACCTTTTTTTAGGAAAACCTCAAATCTGTGGAAAACAGCATACAGCCCATCTGCCATTATTTGTAATAATTTACAGCCCATTTGCTAATTCTTAAGGTTTTTTTTGGAGCCCATATTCTTTTTGTTAGCATTACAGCCCATATTGTGGCCATGTTTAAAAAATTATACGAAATTTTGCATATTTCGGTGCGGTCCAAACTGTTTTTAATCCTGAAATTTCGACTCACATTCAAACTGATTTTAAAAATAAATGTATATCAATATAAAATCCAACAAATTCTCCATGCATAAAAATTAATGTAATTTAAGATCTCGAAATGAAAAAAAGATATTGGAAACTAATTACCGGTTTGATGTGTTTTAAAAATGTACAACCCATTTCTCATTACTGATAAGCCATTTTCTCGGCCAGCCGAATGAAGCTCTCCTCATCTTGAAAGATTTGCAGCCCAACAGGCCTGACAAAACGACTTACTTGGCAAATCACAAAAAAACTGGGCTGTGGCCTTGGACCCAGCTATCAGCCTCTCCACGTACTGTACTCTTCCGATGGAAGTCGGTCATTGACCACATTGACCACGCCGCGCCAAGAGCACCAAGGCGATGGACGACGGCGAGGCCTAGGAAGGGGACGACGAGGAGCCGGGGAAGACGCGGCAGTGGATGCCCATGCGGAGAGGAGTACGAGGGTTCACTGGTTCGGCTGCGGCGTGAGGCTGCTGTAGCCGCAGAATAACAGGGGGTGTGGGTGAGTAGAGGGATACCCTGGGCCAGCGGTGGGAGTAGTAGGGGGCGGTGAGGCCTCCGCGGCATCACAGCCGGCCACGAGAGGCAGGAGCACGCGACACGACCGGCGCTGCTTTGGGCGGCTAGAGCAAGAAGACCAGAGGTTGAAGAAGCACTATGGCCATTGGATGGACATCGTACGGCCACTAGAGCTAGAATCATTCATATTGACTAAGTTGACAAAGCCCTCTGTCCTCGTCAACTTAGTAGGCCCACAAGTCAGCCACCCACTATGGTGGGTCCCAGCTAGCAGGGGGAGTATTCATTTTTTTGGTGCGTAATAAGGAGGCACTTCCTTGCGTGCGAAAATATAGCTGGTGGGTCCGACCTG
>NC_041383.1:772351247-772449810 GCF_002162155.2 Triticum dicoccoides | reverse complement strand
ATACAGAAGCCCTTCCCACGTACAGTGCACATACAGTGCGTAATAAGGAGGAACTTTCCATGCGTGCGACCATGGACCTCATGGGTCCCAGCCGCCAGGCTCTCCACGTACAGTCCTCTTCTGATGACTCTCGTATGTTGACCACGTCGCGCCGAGCGCACCAAGGCGGTGGACGACGGCAAGGCCCCAGACTGGAACGACCCGGAGATGGGGAAGACGCGGCAGTGGAGTCGCAGACGGAGAGGAGTGGGAAACTTGACTGGTTCGGGTGCGGGGCGGGCCTACACTCGGCAGAGAATAACAGGAGGTGCGGAGTGGAGGGATGGCCTGGCCGTCGGCGGGGTAGCGTTTCGCTGAGGAGCGCAAAACAACGCCGCTGGATGCCGAAGGCTGGAGCAGGCGGTTCCGGCAGCGCTGGGGGAAGAAGATGAGAGGTTGATGAAGAATGCCGGCCGTTGGATGTAAATCCAACGCCTTCTTAGGCTTCCACCTACTGGCCCACATGTCAGCCAGTCCATTTGTTTTTTAGTCCATTTGGTGGGCTGGGTGAAACAATGATGTAGCATCTATGCAGCCCGTTTAAATCCCATTTGCATTTTTCTCGAAATCCGCGGACTTGCTGGGCTGGGTGAAAATATCATGTTGGGCTAGACGGAGAAATGTTATAAAAACATAAACACATGATTGCACGTCAGTAAAATCTTTGCAAGCTTATGTATGCAATCACTAGGAGTTAACTTGGCAAGTTATATATAAACAATAATTATTATTATTTTGTAAGAACTTTCAACTTACGAAATAAAATATCATTTTAATTTGATGAGTTAATAGTACATGGGGTATTATTATTTTTTAGGCTAGACGTGGGACAGTTGAGTTGGTTCTAGGGGAAAGTACTGGGAGAAAACTCTGTTTACATCGAAAAAGAAAGTGGGAGAAAATTCAGAGACCTGCTGGGTCCACCTGAGGAGAGGAATATGTTGGGAGGAAGGAGATTCAAAGCACGGCAGCCGAGTGAACTAGTTTTTTTACGAACAAGTGAACTAGTTTACATACATTAGCAAATGGCCACTAAAAAAAGCAATCAGGTTAATGGGTTCTTAAAAGAAATATTTCGGACAAAACAGATAATTACGACACATGGGCTAATGCATGAAACACTCAGATGATAAAGGTGCTTATAAACAGATAAAGTACAACATCTAGACCATCCTGGCACGCTTGATCATGACGCTGCAATTGTCCGTGTACTCGTCGGTTACGGGAAGCAGACACACCCTCATGTCCAAGATCTGCATGTACATGTCGTAGCATGCGTATGCGTCCTTGGCCGCATAGGTTATGTAGGCTAGATTCAGAGGTACCTCCCACGTGTTCAGGTCGTCTTCTTTCATGTTGGCGTATCAGGGGTCGATGATGGTCTCCGCGAGGTCAACCACGGAGTCCTTCTCCTGCCCGTTGCTGATGATCTTGTATTGCTTCTAGATGTCGACAAGCTTGTTGCACCAGATGGCCGAATCGTTGCGTTCTTCCTTCTCTCCACCGTAGCGAAGGTGCAGTCGGCGCTGCGGATGAAACGGGCGAATGCTCCAGAACCTGGTGCAGCCATAGGACTGAGGCGAGGCAGAGCTTCACCGAGTCCGTATCGTTGGTGTACATCACATTCAACTTGGTGCAGCCATAGGACTGAACGGAGAACTAACCCCTTGCTGAAGTCCATATCCAGCAGGCTCACCCCTCGGATCGCCATTGGAGTCTCTTCGAGTGAACGAGTGTCTAGGCGGCGGCAACAGTTCGTTTTTCTGCTCTTGGGGAACTGGATTCAACAGTAAGCTGAGTGTGTACAGGCGACAACATTTACTACCCCTCCCTCGTCTGCTGCACGACTGGTAGAAGATGCACCCTCGGCGCATTCAAATGCCTCCATTAAGAAACCTGCTTCGGCCACACGTCGGTTCACGAGCGGGTCTGTATTGGTACTGTAATAATAGGAGTTAGTGGTCACTTTACTTAAATTTAATTAGCTTTAATAGAAATTTATACTTAAAACAAGCAATGCATTGGCTCGTTCTATCAGTGCCACGGGATCAACATGCACAACAATTAGAATTATTATTCTCAGGACGCACACGATCAACGAATTTGTCGCACTTTCACAAAGATAATACTACCAAGTTTTAATTGTTTGTTATGGTTGCTGTCCTTTGCATCATCATGCCGTGTTTCCCAGCTTGCAAGATTCAAAACCAACAAATAAGATCCAAATAATAAGTACAACAAAGATGCCTACACATCTCATTGATTCCCAGCTTGCAAGATTCAGAACCAACAAATAAGATCCAAATAATAAGTACAACAAAGATGCCTACACGTCTCATTGATTCCCAGCTTGCAAGATTCAGAACCAACAAATAAGATTCAAAATAATAAGTACAACAAAGATGCCTACACATCGCACTGATTCCCAGCTTGCAAGATTCAGAACCAACCCATTAGAGCCTTTTGATAAAGTGAATATCGGGATTAAATCCATCTTGGCTAGCCATGTCATACAATCGAAGAACTTGGGGAATGCTCTTGGCCGTCACAACATATGTAGTAGAGTATTCCTGTTTGCAACATGTTTGCATAGCACAAACAAGGAGACAGGAGAGCATGATTTCGCTTTAGTTGAACCATTTTGTGTAGTTCCACCAAAATTGAGAGATGTTGCTCTTGACCGTCACAACATCTGTAGCAAAGTATTCCTGTTTGCACAGCATGTTTGCATAGCACAAACAAGGAGACAGGAGAGCATGGTTTCACTTTAGTTTAACCATTTTGTGCAGTTCTACCAAAATTGAGAGATGTTGCCCACGTGACATTTTAGTTGAACTGCACAAGACACTCATTCCAAAAAAAGTGTTTTGTGCAGTTCACCAAACGGTCACAATAGCAACAAGGTGAAATGGATATCCCTATCTGCACAAAATGATAGAAAGTAAACAGTTGCTGGTCAATAAGAATATATGAAACATATACAAAATGAAAAGAAGCATCTTAATTATGTTCATGTCAATCACGCAAGGACAGTAGAAATTTTAAAACGTCAGCAATGCTTCATGTTACCAGAAGCATTATGATCAACAATGAGATTCCTCAGATATGGGATTACTTTAATGGTGGAATTGCTTGTTTACCAGACACAGTAAATCAACAGCAGCTAAAGAGTTGGTTTAAGGGCATGGGACCGTGGGGACACCAGGACACTCAGCAGCGTAAAGGAGCAACTTACTTATCATACTGGGGAAAACAGCAGGAGTGCCATTTGTAACACAGTTTAATTGCATCTTATCACTGGAGGCATTAGATTAACAATAACACTAGTTAGACATGTCCCTAAGGTAACAGTGTGATCGCTTCATTTTATATGCGCCCTTACAGCAAAAGGTTGGTTTACCCGCAAAAAAACAGCAAAAGGTTGGTATAAGGACATGCAATAGTGGACGCATCAACACAATGTACCTACAAGGAGGCATAAAGTGGTGACGCCGAGCTTGTTCACGCTATGTGAGGGCAGCAAACCTAATCCTGGAGACCTTTTACTATGTGAGGGCAGCAAATCTAATCCTGGAGGCCTTTTACTATGTGAGGGCAGCAAATCTAATCCTGAGACCTTTTACTATGTCAAGGCAGCAAATCTAATCCTGAGACCTTTTACTATGTGAGGGCAGCAAATCTAATCCTGAGACCTTTTACTATGTGAGGGCAGCAAATCTAATCCTAGAGACCTTTTACTATGTGATGGCAGCAAATCTAATCCTGGACATACTCTGTTGACTTGTCCACCAGCCACCACTTTCTATCCTTTTTTCAACCAATAATAGATCTGTTCCTTATCCAGTTTGTATTGCGTTTTCCCATTATTTCCCTTTTCAACCAAGAGACCGGTTGGGTATCCGGTCTCTACTACTTTCACCATATTATTTCTTCTTTAAATCAAGTCCTAGATTCATGCTACAACTTTCCCCCCTTTCTTCGTTGTTTGAACAAAGCCCTAGATTCGAATGCATGAAGTAGCTTTACCTCTAATAATACTAAAAATTTAGGTGGCTTTGGAAGAGCTGATGGGAGTAGAAAAGATGCACATGCAGACACGTGGGGAGCTGGGGCAGTAGAGCAAGGCCGCTTTCAAAGAACTTATACCTGAGGGTCGCCGGGATGTCGGCGGCGGCAGGTCGGATCTGCGGACAATATGACAGGGAGGAAGAAGGGTCGGAGGACCTCCCGAGCCAACGCTGTGTCGGAGAGAACGGCACGGGCAGAGGATCGGGCCCCTCCGGCAGCTGTGGGTTTCCTCCCTCGGCGGTGATGACCGCGTGAACGATGCACCTTTTAGTCCTCCACACACACCGGCCGAAGGGATCCGGCTGGATCTGTGACCAGCAGTGAGTAGAGAGAAAATGTTGCTACCGCTGTCTTGTTTATATCTGGAGATGATGAGAGAATGAAGAGAGCAACCCTAGTAAAGCAAGCGCTCAGGCCCCTGCGTCCATATATAGTGGAGTGATTATCTTTTTTCTCTCCACAACAAGCGTTTCAATTTGTGGACGTGGCATTAAATAAAAGAAACTCTCTATTTAAGGTGACTACTCTACGACTCCTACTTACTACTACTACAGTACTACCTACGTCCTGGTTTATAGGTCCCTTTTATAGTTTGTGCCAAATTTTGACTAAAGATTTAACTAACAAAATGTTAATGCATGTCAAGAAAATTTATCTCATTGGATTCGTATTTGAACATGGTTTTGAAAAATATAATGTTTGGTGACACGCGTGAACATTTTCTTAGTTTAATCTATGGTCAAAATTTGGCACGAAATACAATGGGGACCAATAAACCCGGCAGAGGTAGTATTGTTCACTTGTGCTCCCCGCCCCTCCATTCATTGAACAACCCCACGGGTGAACAAACATACAGTAAGTACTGTATTTATATAGAACAAACAAGCTCGAACTATTTTCGCGTAGTTAAAAGTTGAGGGTGGGGCTTTTCCCGGGCAGTACGCGCGGCAGTTTTCGGGTAGGCGGTTTGAAAGAGAGGCGAGGAGGGTGAGCGAGTGGGGCTGTGTGATTTGACGGCGCGTTACTACTGGAAAGACTGTGATATGACCACTCACTATAGTCATGAATTACTGGCGCTCCGACCAGGGTGATGCCCCCCTTTCGTTCCACGCTCTAATCTGGTGCATGACACGTCGACCCGGATGCTGGCTCTCCCACATGTCGAAGTTGTAAGAAGGACCAAAGAATGATGTGGTATATACTAGTACTATACTACTCCCTCCATTCCTAAATATAAGTCTTTGGAGAGATTTCACTATGGACCACATACGGAGAAAAATGAGTGAATCTACACATAAAATGCATCTATATACATCCGTATGTGGTCCACAGTGAAATATCTACGAAGACTTATATTTAGGAACGGAGGGAGTACTACTCAGGTCGGAGGAGTGTGAACCACGGCAGCCAAGTGAACCAGCCGTGCGAACCACGGTAGCCCAGTGAACCAGCAGTAGAAAACAATAATGTGGTGATATGGCCATAAAAAACAATGTGCTACGGTCCACACTGTAGCATGTACAGTAACACTCCTCTTTGTTTGGATCCCTGAGTTAGAGCTAGTTTGGGTTGAAATAGCCTCAAATTATCGAAACAAGAGGGGTTAGTTTGAGCTAGTTTGCTCTAACCCAGCTAAAAAATAGCCCGGTGGAGAGCTTCTAATTGGGTTAGTTATCCTGGGCCCACTAAAAGAGAACTAAAAAATATCACCTGCCCGCACCAGATCGCTCCCCTAAAAAAATCTCACCTGCCCGCACCAGATCGCTCCCCCCTCTCGCACGACTCCTCTCCGTTCCCCATAGGGCCGCCCGCCCAAGCGCCGCTCGCCCTCTCTCTCCTCCGACCGCCCTCTCCTTTCGGCCTCCGCCGCCCTACTCCGGCCGCCCTCTCCCTCCGACCTTCGAAGGTCGCCCCACTCCCCCTTCACCAGTCGTTTTTCTCCCTCTGTCGTGCGCGGCGGCGGTGCATCTACCAGGGAGGTCGTGAGAGGGGTGAGTTTGTTCGTTCTTTCTCTGTCTCACGACCATATCATTGATCTTGCTTGCTCTAGCGCTAATTCTGATTTGGAAAAGTAGATCCTGATCAAACTTGCTATAGATTTGTGGTACACGCATGGAATTGTTTGATGCTGCTTGAGGAGGTAATAAATCTTTCTATAGGCCCAAAGATTCAGGTCACCTTTCTAGGTATTTCAATTTCAGGCTTGCATTATTTGTAGAGGCCCAAAGATTCAGTTCACCTTTATTGGTATTTCAATTTCAGGCTTGCATTGTTTCTAGAGGCCCAAAGATTCAGTTCACCTTTCTAGGTATTTCAGTTTCAGGCTTGCATTATTTCTAGAGGCCCAAAGATTCAGTTCACCTTTCTAGGTATTTAAGTTTCAGGCTTGCATTATTTCTAGAGGCCCAAAGATTCAGTTCACCTTTCTAGGTATTTCAGTTGCAGGCTTGCATTATTTCTAGAGGCCCAAAGATTCAGTTCACCTTTCTAGGTATTTTAGTTACAGGCTTGCATTATTTATAGAGGCCCAAAGATTAAGTTCCCAGTCGGCAGCAAGCGGCCCTGCTACCCATGCCGGTGTCGACCTCAACTCGCAAGGGCCAGCGTCGGAGGGGTTCCCGGGGCTTGGGCTCTACAGAGCCTTCCTCCAGAGCAACGATGGCGAGCTCCTCCCTCGGTGCGTGAGGGGCTCCGTGCTCCCTCCCTATCGTGAACAACCTCCATGATGAGTTAGCTCATTTTTTGTTTCATGAAGTGTTTTTTTATTTTGTGAATCTTGATTGATGACTTGTATGTTTAAGTGGGATATCTCATTTGTATGGACAAAGTAAAAATTATCATGTTTTGCATGCTTGATTGTATAGATGGTTCGTTTATGTCAATTGTGAGCGGGAGGAGGCCACAGAAGAGCCGCCCACACCAAGAGGGTGCTTGGATCCAAGGGACTTAGTTTAGTCTGACTAAAAATAGGGTCCAAAGTAGTCAAATGATTGAGATAGAGCATTTATTGTCAATCTAACCCTGCCATCCATACACCTCTTTGGGTTAGACTTAGTTCAGGGTTAGAATCTAACTCTAACCTCTAACTGAGTTAGAGTTCTCCTCGTCTCGGTTCATCGCCATCATACTTTCCCCATTCCTGTGTTTTCAGTATCCTGCGAATCAAAGAGGCCCTTTTTTGGGGAAAAATCAAAGAGGCCCTTAGACTGGTTTAGGTCCGGTCATTTTTTATAAACGTGTTATGTCCAAAATTTAATGAATGTGCTCCGGTTTCCACGAAAATAATCCGGTTTCATGTAGTAATTCATTGATTTATTTATTCTTTTGCGGGGGGTTTGCATGTAATTCATGAGGTCTGAAATGTAAAGTACCCCGGCATATGCTCCGAGTCGTGCATGCACTACGACCCAGATGCTCTATGTCCCACATGTCAGCGAATGGGAGCACGTGGAAATAGCCTAGGAGTACATATAGGAGGATAAATGCGTGAAAAATATGTACTGTGAAGTGTAGCCGCGGTTCGAAAAGTAGACCTAAAGTGATGACAGCTATAGGTCGCACGCACCCACCTAGTGGTACTAGACATACGTCTAATTTTCCCCTCAAAAAAAAGAGGCACGAGTGCTCAGTACTCCTATTCTGACAACATCGTCCGTGCTACAGCTAGCCCTCCTCCCTCGTTTCTCTCTTCTACTCTCTAAGATCATGGTTAATAATATAGCCAGCTGCTGGCTATATGATGTTGCCATGTCACATATAGTCAAGTTTATAGCCAACAAGTACAATAGCTAGATATAAATATGTACTACTTTGTTGATACATGTCCCATTCCACTCTCTCACAAAGTACCTAGGAGCATGTGTTGCAGCCAGCTGTTAACTAGTAGCCCGCTTCTCTTATCTCTCCTCTTCTCTCTCTTCCAAGTAAGCAAGAATATAATATATATTGTCTTACAGCCCGTCTACATCACCTTATTGTACTTCCTCTAAACTCGGCCAACGCCCGGTGGGTGGGGTGGGTTTGCTCAACTGCGGCCCCACCTCACAGTGAAAACGTTATGACTAGAATAAAAATGCCATATACTCCCTCCGTTCATAAATATAAGCCTTTTTAGATACTACTTCAAATGGAATACATCATACAGATGTATGAAGACATAGTTTAGAGTGTAGATTCACTCATTTTGCTTCGTATGTAGTAGTCACTTGCTGGAATCTTTAGAAAGACTTATATTTGGGAATGGAGGGAGTACTATACTAATAAAACATTAAGGCCGCGAGGCGATGCAGTGCTGGTTACAGGAGGCAAGAAGAAGAGATGCATCCATCGATGATGTCCACCTCCTCGACTCAGGGCGCCAGCCCACCGAATGATGCCTAAGTAGCAGTGGCTTTCGTGGCCAGGTCGACGTGCTTCTGAACAATGGCGTCCAAAGATTCCAGCCGCTGGAAGAAGGCCAACGTCTTTCTGTCCTCGTTTGCCTTGTAGTGGCCTATGTAGACGATTTCCTCGTAGACGTGGATGTGCAGGTCAACGATTTCTTGCATGGCGAGGCGCTGCGCGGCGAGCGCGGCCTCGAGGTGCACATTCTTCGTCGCGACCTCCGGCACCTGTAGGGCCACCAGGGCTTGAAAGAGTTCGTCACCATGTAGGCCGATGAGGGTGGCAGGCAATGAGGAGCCTGGGCGCATGGGCTGGAGCAGTACGGCAAGGTCGTCCGCGTGCTTCTTGATGGTGGTGAACTTGCGGATGGAGTTAACCATCATGTCGTCCATGCGAGAGGCGAAGACGGCGTCGGCGAGGGCTACGATGCCTGCGGTCGCCAGCACCGTCTGGAAACGCTGTGCGGTGCGGGGCCGCAGGCCGATGCCTTGGATGATTTGGCATAGCCGACTGCCGCTCGCGTCCATCACCTCCATAGGTGCTTGTGGCTTCTGGTCACTTGGTCTTGGATTGGAGTGAGCAGTGTTGCGCAGAGACATGGGAGTAGATGGATTGGAGTGGTGGGGCACCTTTATTATATGAGAGTCCAAACTCTACTGCATTCACATCATGCTGACTCTAGTCTGCTTCTCCAATTAATTCCCTCTGCATGTAATTGAGGATGCATCATTGACCGTTCAACATCTCGGGAATCGCTACCCTCTTCCTCCTTGGCATTCAAGCACCTATGGACCCGTCGACGATGAGGTGCCTATGGTGACTTTGTAAATTTCAAGATGATAGTGTCGTGTGTGTGCGTTCATAGGGGTGAGTGTATGCGCGTGGATATGAGTGCTTGCGTCTTGTCAGGACCCCGACTCAATGGCACATCGATCTAGCATGCAACACCTCATATCACTTTGCGGCCTCACGCACGGTATTCCCACGGGTGTCGCCTTACCTTGCCCGGGACCGTTTGCGCCTTTTGGCACACGTATATGAAAGTGTCGCTAGCATCCATATGACAAGGAGCCCGGACTGACATGGCTAGTCGTGAACCCAAAGTGGCACTAACTTACAGGGACAGGCATACATGACCTAGCTTCGAACGTGTCGGTCATCAATGAGTGAATCCAGGCTGTAGCACTAGGCTAGCAGGACTCCGGTAAACCGGGCTGTAGCGGGCTAACAGGACTCCGGTATTCATCGCGTGACATTTCCCCGTAGGGACAGACACAGGAACGAAGAAGGACACATGCCGGCTAGCCTAAGTGTTTCGGAGCAGTAGCAAGCTACCATGGCTCAGTGGAAGCACTAGGAGACATTTCCCGGTAAGAGAGGCTACTAAGGATAAACAACTAGATAGTCAGATCCCACACATACCAAGCATTTCAAAAACATACACACAATATGCTCGATATGTACAAATACAACATGGCATCACAACATGACTCTACAACTCAAGTATCTTATTCAATAGGCTCCGAGGAGCGAGATATTACAAACATGGGTCTCATGACCCAACATTCAGAGCATACAAGTCAAAGCACAAGCGGAAGCTTAACATGTCTGAGTACATACATCTATAAATGAAAAAGGCTAAGAAGCCTGACTATCTACTAGATCCTGCCGAGGGCACAAGATCGTAGCTGAGGTAACAAGCTAAATGTCGAAGTCCACGTGGAACTACTAGCGAGACTGAAATCTCTCTGCAAAAACATAAATTAAGCAACATGAGTACAAATGTACCCAGCAAGACTTACATCAGAACTAACTACATATGCACCATTATCAACAAAGGGGAGGTGGGGTTTAACTGCAGCAAGCCAGCTTTGACTCAGTGGCTATCCTAAACTATGAATGCAAGTAACTCTTTTGAGGTGGCGCACACGAGTCCACATATTCACCATATCAATACACCACTATGGATCCGCTCCCGTCTCCCTACGAGAAAGCCATCCATAGCACTCACGCTTATCTTGCGTATTTTAGAGTATCCACTTTCACTTGTCTATGAACTGTACAGGCAACCCAGAAGTCCTTTACCGCGGACACGGCTATTCGAATAGATAATGTTAACCCTGCAGGGGTGTACTTCTTCACACACGCTCTCACCACTTACCGCCGTTTACACGACATGTACTCGGCAACCTTCAAGCGGAAGCCCAGCGAGGGTGTCGGCCACGACCTGACTAACCACACAAGTCTCTCGTCCAGGTTTATCGCCTATTCAGGTTCCATCCGCAAGGAGATCCGGCCGGGGTGTCGCTCACGGCCCCAAACGATGTGACCAAGGTTCCCAAGCCCACCATCCGGGTGCCACTTGGTACACCGTGCCACCGTGCCTAGTCTATCCCAAGCCCACCTGTACCAGGTGCCACTTGGTAGACTACTAACACTACCTACAAACACCAGAAACTAGTTGCAACTCCTGGACAGAGATCAAGTTGATTAATAAGTCGAGAGGGGCACTTAAGCATTCCAATGCGTGGTAGTAACTGTTCATGGATCACAAACACAGAACTCAGTTCCTGAGGACGGCTGCAATGAGACAACCCACCATGTACTCCTACATGGCCTCTCACCGCTACCTTTACCAAATCGTGTTCACACATTTAGCTCACACACAGTAGGACATGTTCACACACCTCCAATTCATCCCTGATGAATCAGACCTGACACAACTCTAAGAAATAGCAGGCATGACAAACAAGCATGAATGAGTAGGCACAACAGGGCTCAAACAACTCCTAATCATGCTAGTGGGTTTCATCTATTTACTGTGGCAATGACAGGTCATGCAGAGGATAAAGGGGTCCAGCTACCGCAGCAAGTAACAGATGAATCTTTGTTGTCCTAATGCAGTAAAAGAGAGCAGGAGCGAGAGAGTGGGATTGTATCGGAATGAACAAGGGGGTTCTACTTGCCTGGCACTTCTGAAGATAATATAGCTCTTCATCGGTGTCATCGATCTCATCGTCGGAACCACGTTTACTGAGAGGGAACAATTACCGACAACAGAGAGGAAACACAATCAATGCAATGCAACATTATGATGCATGATCATGAAATGGCAACATGTTGGTGTTTTGAGCTAATGCAGCTAGCAACAAAGTTAAATGAAGTTGGTTTGAACCCTAAGTTCAAATCCAAACTCCATATGTGAAATTCAAATGTCATTTATATGATTTGTGCTAAACAGCAGCTATAATTTGTTCTAACATGCATGAAAATGGTACAGATGGATAAATTGGATTTTTCTGATCATTTTTCATATATAAATTATTTCATTCTGAGCTACGGTTGAATTTCTATGTCTTTTAGAAGTTTATACTATTTTCTGGAATTTCCTAGATTAAAAATAAATCCAGAAAAGGTTATCTGTGTCAGCATGATGTCAGGGTGATGTCAGCAGGTCAAAGGCGCCAGCCCAGGTCAAACCTGACGGCTGGGACCCTGTTGTCAGTGTGACAAGGCAGGAATAGAGGCTGGCCTGTGGGGCCAGGTCAATGCTGACTGGGCAGGTCAAACCTGGCAGCCACGGCCCGCTGGAGTTAATCTAATCCTAATCAGAAACTAATCCTGGTAAATTAAGGGCAGTGGGGCCCGTCTGTAAGTGGGTCAGGGGTTAGTTAGCGGGGTGATTAGTTGCTAATTGCTTAGCCACGTCAGCACGCCGGCGGTTAGACGACGGGGACGACCCAGGGCGGCGGTGGCTCGCCGGAGTGGCGCTAAGGGCTGCGGTTGGAGGCGCAAAAAGCACCAGGAGGTAGCCCATGCCCGCGCGCAACCAGGGGAATCAGCGGGAGGGCGTCGGGTGGCCGGAGTTCGCCGGAGTGGAGCCCACGGCGACTGCCGGAGCTCGGGGCTGGTGCGGGTTGGCGCTAGGGGGACGGTAGGTCGAATGGGTGGCGCGCCCGGCTCCTGGGAGCGTGCTGAGCACAACAATGTGCTCGGGCTCGAGCTGCGGTGGCTGTGGCCACCCTGGCGGCGGCGCGCGTCGGTCAACAAGGGGGCGACGGCTACGGCGTGTGAGAGCAAGAACGGGGACGGGGAGAAAGGGCAGGAGCTCACGGCGGTTGCAGCGGGCGTCAAAGCGGGCTCGGGGAAGCCCTCGGGTGGCGAATCGACGACGACGATCTTCGGTGGCCGACGAGGGAAACGGCGGCAGTGGCGGCGCAGTAGAGCTTCTGGCGCCGCGTGACTCGATGGAGAGGACGAAGACGGCGAGGCGGAGACGCTTGGGGCGGAGAGGGAGCGAGGGAGTGGCTGTGGCCGTGGTGGATCTCGTCGGTGTTCTCGGGCGCTCGCGGACGGTCGCGGGAGAGAGGAACAGAGAGGGAAATCGCCACGGGAGAGAGAAGGAGAGGGCTAGGGGGGTGCGTGGCGTCCAAAGCGACGTCGGGGAGGCGGCGGGAAGCAGGAGGTGGCCGGGGCGCGTGGCCGCGCGCGCGGGGCACACGCCCGGCGTCCTTCTGTCCCAAGGAGGAGGACGACTGGCAGCTGAGCTGCACAACACTGGGCCGTCCAGGAGCTGGGGCGGTTGGTGGCGCCAGGTAGGTAAGGTCCAGGTGAGTCTCTGTTCTTTTCCTTTCTTTTATTTCCTGTTTTCTATTTATTTCAGTCTGTTTTGATTTAGTTCAAGCACTAAACCATTTTGTAAACTCCTGAAATAATTTGTGGACTCTCTCTAGATTATTCCAGTGACCAACATTTAGTTTCAGAATTATTTGAGCACTTAAATTATTTATAGTGTTTAAATGCCCAAAGTCAAATACAATATGATTTAATTCAAAAATCCAGAATGGCCTAGAAAAATGTGCACCATTTTGGGAGAGGTTCTAGACCAATTCAAAAACGATGAACTTTTGTGAAGGGCATTTTGGGTTCATTGAATATGATTTTAGGTTGAACCTATTTGAATTTCATTTGGTGCTAGGGTTTGACAATCCCCAATTCAGGTTTAAATGAAATTTAGACATGATGCAACAACCAAGCTAGTCCAAGTGCATAGCAAGACTAGGGACGTGACACGTCTGTACTGTGTCAAAAAAAACGTAAATGCGTGTCAAAAAGAGACTAGTCAGTATACTCAATATTGTGCACCTCGGAGAGGAAAACGATAGAACTAGTACGTATTTATTTACGGTGCAGATTCACTCATTTTGCTCCATATGTACTCCGTCTCGGTGTAGTCTAGTCACTTGTTGAAATCTCTAGAAGGGCAAATACTCCTTTCTGGTTTACAGGGCTATACTAGCAAGTAGCTGTACATACTAGTACAATAGTGGGCTCACATAGCAATTTTGTCTCCTGCAAGAGCCTGGCTATATGCGTGCTCCAATGTTCGCAACTGCAACGTTTGGTTTGCGCTTGGCTCTTCGCCTCTTCGAGAAGACAAACAATGATGTTACTACTACTGCTTCTACAGTGTCGAATCCACTACTGCATGTCCGTCCACCGTGAGCGGGATGGATAGCTTGTTGTGGAAGTACTACTACTAAGCAAAAGCTTGTCCTCGTTTGCGAGCAACAGCGCGCATGGGCGAGGGAGAAGGCGTGTAGTAAAATCAAGCTTCTCCTCGTTCTACGAGTTGACACGACACATCATAGCTCTGGCCCCACATGCTTGCCTCTAAACTTGGCTGAAAGACCCGCAGTGTACAATATATTTGCTGCAACCTCTAACATTTACCCCCCATAAATTAAAATATGGGTGGTCGTATGCATCGTTCTGATGCAGAGGCCGGGGAGTCCCCCCTTTTCAAAAAAAAATTAAATTATATATTCCTGTCTTGACCAGATGAGCATGCAAACTACAATAACCAGGGTGACAGGTAGGGCCAGAAGACTATTTTAATTTTTTTTTAAAACTTCAAGACGACCACACAGCATGGAGCCGACCCCAACGATTTTAAGCTTACATGCATGGTACACGCTATCTAGACTACTCTACACATGAAACTGCCACACGAGCGTCCGGGCTGCGCTTGTCTCTTTGCCTCTTCGGGAAGTCGAACAATGATGGTGTACTACTGCACTGGAGGAGTACTACAGTACGCTTCTGGCCATCTGGCACCGATTGAACTGTTGCATGTCCATCGCGTGCGGGAGAGAGAGCGTTTAGCGAAAGCTTCTCCAAGTCTTGCCAGCCACCACGCTCATGGGCGAGGGAGGGACACTCCTGTCTTTGCGTCTATGACAGGTGGGCCCGACAGGTGTGTGGCCAACCTGTCATACAACCAAAGGCAGGTGTAGTTAAGTCCGCGAGGGAGAGGATAATCAAACTTCTCGTTGATGTACGAGTTGACGCGACACATCAAAGCACTGCACTCGATATATTTCAATAATTTGCGTTTACCGATGCATTAATTACAATGCATGCATGAATGCCGTGACTCTTATTTTGATAGTACTTGCATGTGTTGATTTAATGCACCTTGAAGGATGGTTATGCACGAGGAGGGCGAGATCATGCAGACCGAACAGGAACAGGACCCGACGATGGAGCTCTCTAAGGTCTCGATGGACCTCACCGTGCTCCACTACCCCTTGTGACTTCGCCCCTTGACGCCCCCCAGTGTATGAGGTTCGAATACACATCGTCCATTCGGCTGATTGAGCAAGGTGCAGGTTTCTTGATTGATGTGTTGTTGGATTGATTTCTGCAGTGCAAGGGAGGGCACCTGTCCTGCACGGACTGTCGCGTCGAGCGCCCCGGGAACCAGCGGCAGTGCCAAAAGTGCGAGCGCGGCGGTGGCTTCGACGTGCGGAACACGGCGGTGGACTCCGTCCTTCCGTCGGTGAGGGTGGAGTGCCCACACAAAGGCTGTGGGCTCTACGTCACTTACCACAAGCTCGCCGATCACCAGAGCGTGTGTCCGCTCGCACCGTACAAATGCCCCGTGCCCGTCTGCGGCTACGAAGGCCCGCCACCGACGCTCTACCACCACATCAGCACCGTGCATCCCATGACCGTGCATAGGATCCAGTACGGCAAGGTGCTCCAGCTGCAAGTGCCACTGTCGGAGCCACGGCTCTTGCTATTTGCGGAGGAGGACCGCCGCATGTTTTTCTGCATCAGAGCGGGGGCGTCCCCACTGCCGCACTACTTGGCCAAGCTGTGGGCGAACGGCCCGCCAGGGGAGCCCAAAGGCACGACCGACGCCGTCAAGGTGGAAATGGAGGTGACAAGCAGCAAGGATCCCGGCGACATCGACGTGCAGGAGCTGACCTTCTTGACAGTTCCGCCCAAGCTGCTGGCCGGGGCTAAGCTTGTGTCCCTCCACATTCAGATTGACAAGCTCACATCCTAAATGTTTCGACAGTGCCTTCTGTTTATCTTAGTAATATGCTAATATAGGGATTACATTGGTCTACTTTAGCTTAAGAAATGGTGGGATTTGGTGGCGCTGGAGCAATTACTTCGACATCAGATCAATAATTTCCAACAGTCGAACGGATATTTTGTGTCTGTTGGATATAAAGTTCCTTTGGGTAAGAGTACTACTTGTCATCAAAATGGATAAAAGGAGATGTATGTAGATGTATTTTAGTTCTAGACACGTCCCTTTTTATCCATTTTGATGACAAGCACTCCCTCCGTTCCACAATACATTCCATTTGTCAAAATATAGGTGTATCTAGACATGTTTTAGTATATAGGTACATCCATGATAGAGCCAATCGGATGGTTGAGAACACTACAATTCGTAGCTACAGATGCGTGTGTGACTCCCAGATGCAGAGGCCGGGGGTCATCATCTTCCTTTTCGAGAAAAAACAGACGCGTGTGTGAGAGGACGAGTGCATGCATGCACCTCTTCTCTTCCTATATAACGTACTACTAAACTCAGAGGACAAGTTTTTGAGCTTGTGTCTCGTCACATTCCAAATTACTCCACGCTATATTGAATTGCAAACCTGTTCACACCGATCACAACCTAAATGGTTTCCCACTTAGGAGCGTATTAGTACCATACTAGTACTCTCTCCTTTCCAGTTTATAGGGCTTATTTTTTCATTTTGCCAATTTAAAGGGCTCATCTCCATCTCCTTTTAAGATTCCGAGGCGCATTAAATCTTTGCATGCAAGAATTAAAAAGGAACTCACCAATGCATGTAATGCTACTACTCATCTAGTGGCCAAGCATGCATGCATTGCAATTAATCCCAATTAATGCATCAATTTCGTTTGGGTAGTTTTGTAAAGTACGAGATACATTCGTCTAATCATCATTTGCCTTGGTTGGTGAGATTTCAGATTTGAGCCCTATAAACAGGAAAGGAGGGAGTATATTGAATTCCAAACCTGTTCACACCGATCACAACCTAAACGGTTTCCCACTTAGGAGCGTATTAGTACTCGGTTATAAATACTAGTATGCCAAGATGACTGCACATTCCTCCTCAACTCCTCATGCACAAAAACAAACAAGTCATTCAACATCCTTCCCTTGCGCCTGCCATGGCCATCGTGAGTTCTGGGTCGAGAGATTGCTACCAGGGAGATGTGAGCATGGAAGCGGAAGCACGAGAGATGTCCCGCCTCGCTGCGAGAGCAGCCGACATGTCCCGCCGCGCGGAAGTAGCAGCACAGAGGTCCCGCCGCGCCGCTGAAGCAGCACGAAGGTCCAGCCGCACCGTCGATGCAGCAGACTGGTCCAGCCGCGCCACGGAAGCATCAGAGATGTCCCGCCGCGCCACGAATGCAGCAGAGATGTCCCGCCACGCCGCGGCGGCCTGGGAAAATTTCTCGCGGGCAGGCGACGACTGTTACAGGTGCATGCATGCGATCGTCCATAGCCAGATGGTTCAGATCTCCGGCTTGGCGAGGTTGCAGGACGACGTGAAAGCCTCGTTTGAACAGGCTACCGGCGTCATCCGACAACTAAGGGAGGGCAATGAGAGGCTTCGGGCCGAGCGCGACCTGCTGAGGGAGAAGATCGTCCGAAGTGCAGACCAGCAGGAGGAGACCAGTGCCTTGTTGAAGAGGACCGGCGTCATCGTCAAGAAACTTATGGACGAGAATGACATGCTCCGCAACGAGCACCAAAGGCTGGTGGAGAAATCCATGGATGTTCTCAAGCAGCATCTTGAGGACACGAAAGAGCTCACCGCCGCTCGCCGCGGAGACTAGTTCCCGCGGCCTGCAGCAACGCATCAAGAAAGTAGAGATCAGCGAGCCAGATCCTTGTCTTCCTTCTTCTTTTGCCCTTGTGTATTTCGGGCGTAGCCGCATGTGGCTTTTTTAATTATCTTTCTAATGATGTAAGACAATTAATTGTCCTTATCTTTCCGTGGAAGATCAATGTTGTGAGGCTGGAATGAAGAAAACTCTTGCTGTGGCGACCCTGGCGTTGCTGTTCTTCTAGTTGTTGCTAGGCTTCCTTCAGTTTCCTGGTTTCTTTTGATGTAATAATCGGTTTACGATGTCGATTGTGTCGTCGCTTGTGAAATGTTGGGTTCTAGCGCAGATGTTTGGCCTTTGTTGGCCTCTTGGGATGTTGCGATTTCAATCTGGTACTTTTAGTCCTTCGTGTTAGGCTGGAGTTGTGCTGAACTTCTTGTGAATTGTGGTGGTTTTCAGTAATGAAAATCGGAAGGGGCAAGCCCTTCTTTGATAAAAAACCATCCTTATATATTCATCAGTCTTGCTATAAGTCGCAGTAGATGCTATATAGGTCCGTCAGATCTTACATCAAGATCCGTGCTTTCAGATTTTCTTTTTTCTCTCTTAAATCTCAGTTGAGTGAGATATAGCCACGCCATTAAACAGAGGCTCGGGCGCCATTAATGGAGACCTTGGGAGAGAGGTGGACGGCAGATGGAGGTCAAAGGGCTCTCCTCCCGATAAGCACGCGCAGGGGTCTGACCGCACGCCTCTCGTACTCAAATATCTACCCTGCACGACGCCTCCTAGCTAATAAAAAATGGGGACGCATGGCGGCACGTAAATGGTACTAGTAAGTAGAACGCCCACGGTTTCAATAATACTTGTGTTTCCGATTGTAACGTGACAACACTGGTTCCAAAATGACTTTGTTGATTGTTAATGTGTGCGCCTTCGCAAATCGGACTACAAATTTACCACAACATGTTGGTGCCATGTCATGGCACCAAGCCAAGTTTCATTATTTTCATGCGTGTTTTGGATTTACAGGAATTAAAAAACTAAGTTTCTCAATGTTTCCAACCCAGCCACGACGCCCAGAATTTTGAATTTCATTCCCGTTTCTTGCTTGGAACCGAGAAATTTACCCGAGGACACACATGTGATTTTTCAACCAACTTTGGTGCACTGGAACATGTGCTTGTATTTCAAATTTGAATTATGCACACAAAGGTGACACGTTCCCTCCCAGAACCACGAGCCTTCTTGAGAGAAGCTGCGATTTGCAAGAAGCTTATACCAAAATTTGTTCCTATTCGGCCAATTTTTTTACCACGGCATGGTACTACCATGACATGACACCATGCCAAGTTTCATGATTTTAAAACCAAGTTTCTCAATGTTCTTGACCAAGCCACGATGCCCAGATGTTTGAATCTTATTCTCATTTTTTGCATGGGAGTAGAAATTCACCCGAGGACACAAATGTGATTTTCAACCAACTTTGGTGCACGGGAGCACGTGCTTGTAGTTCAAATTTGAATTATGCACATTAAATGACCAAAAACTCAATTAATGTGTAAATAAGGCCAAATGAAGCCGAAATAATTCCAAAATTTAACAGGGCACTCATGTAGTTCTATGTTGCCTTTGTAAATAAACTCAAGGGGGACAACGTATACCGTTTTGCACTCAAAGATGACACGTTCCCTCTCAGAACCACGAGCCTTCTTGAGAGAAGCTTCGGTTTGCAAGAAGCTTATACCAAAATCTGTCCCTATTCGGCCATTTTTTTACCACAACATGGTAGTACCATGACATGACATCCATACCAAGTTTCATGATTTTTAGACGCGTTTTGGGTTTACAAGAATTTTAAAACCAAGTTTCTCAATGTTCTCGGCCGAGCCACGATGCCCAGATGTTTTGTTTTTATTCTCATTTCTTGCATGGGACCTAGAAATTCACCCGAGGACACAAATGTGATTTTTCAACCAACTTTGGTGCACGAGAGCATGTGCTTGTAGTTCAAATTTGACTTATGCACATTAAATGACCAGAAACTCAATTAATGTATAAAAACAAAAATGAACCCGGAATAATTCCAAAATTTAACATGGCACTAATGTAGTTCTATGTTGCCTTTGTTAAGAAACTCAAGGGCGGGGGGGGGGGTGGCACGTTCCCTCTTAGAACCACGAGCTTCCAAATCGGCCCAATTTTTTACCACAACATGTTAGTGCCATGACATGACACCATGCCAAGTTACATTACATGAATTTAAAATCTAAGTTTCTCGATGTTCTTGGTAGAGTCATGACGCCCAGATGTTTGAATTTCATTCTCATTTCTTCCATGGGACCTAGAAATTCAACCAAGGACACACATGTGATTTTTCAACCCACTTTGGTGCACCGGAGCATGTGCATGCAATTCATATTTAGATTATGCACATTAAAAGTCCAGAAACTCAATTAATGTATAAAAAGGCCAAATGAACCCGAAATAATTCCAAAATTTAACAGGGCACTCATATAGTTCTATGTTGCCTCTGTAAATAAAATCAGGGGGAGGCAGCGTATATCGTTTCGCACACAAAGGTGACACGTTCCCTCTCGGAACCACGAGGCTTGTTGAGAGAATCTCCGGTTTTGCAAGAGGCTTATACCAAAACTTGTCCCAATTAAGCCAAAAATTATACATATGAAAACAAGGTTTAGATTATCCCGAACATCTCGCTACCTAGATCAATAATGTACTATGATTTGAATTCAACATAAAATGGATACATATATTTAAATTGGAGAGCGTATGGTACATGTAGTTCATAGTGAAATATGATTACTGCTATATGCATGTCTTTTTTTATCAAGATAATATTTAAATTATTGTATAACTTGACAACAATCATATTCAAATAAGGAAAATTGATTCAAATTTAGTCCATATGGTAGACGACAATATATATGTTCACATGGTGGAGTAAAATGTTCATATATGATGGAAGATCAAAATGTATGACTACATCAATTATAAACCGCAAGGTCACCTAATGATATATTCGAATTCAACATAACGTGGATTCAAAAATTGAAATTCGAGATCATGGCATCTGTAATCATATAAAAAGGGACATTACTCTTTCTTTGGTAGGAATTGATTTGTTTTTTGTTGTTGTTGAGGGAAGTGCGAATCGATTTGGTACTATGCAGGGTAATCATGTTCTCTCGATTTTTTTTACATTTTTCTTGTAGTTTTTTCAATGGCATCTATAGCAATATAGTAAAAGGGGACATGACTCTCTTGTGTCTTGTATGATTTTTTTACACGTTAAGTTTGTTCTGACGAACAAGGAATCCGCACCTTGTTATCTCGAAATTTTCAAGCTCGAGTATCTTTTGTCTCACCTGCTTTGAAACTCCCGCTTCTTCAACCCGCGCCGCGCCTTGTTATCCTGAAATTTGGACGCGCGCGAGAACTCCCTCCTCATCCGAAATCGCTCCCGCAGCCCAAACACGCGAAATCCCCCTTCTACCCCTCAGCCGGAAATGAAGCTCCACGTCGCTGTGTCAAAAACGGTGGGGGTACGCTGGTAACTTACAACATTTCGGACAAGCGCGTCCCTAAGCTTGGCTCCCCCCCTTCGCCCCCTCCCCCCATTCGTACACCGAGGTCACCAAAACTCGCGAAACCCCACGCTCCTCCGTCGGCCTCCCGACCGCCGCCCAGCTGGAGACTCTTCCCCGACTACGTCGTCCACCGCAACAGCTCACTGTCCCTCATCCATCGCACCGGATGAGGATCCGTTGTCGATCTCGTCGTCCCGCCGGATCAGCCTCCCCATCCTCCACCTCCAAGGAGCTGCCCCGACGATTGCCTCATCTATCGCGCCACCTCAATCCCCACAGCGCCATCTTGACCTGCCCCACCGGAACTGCATCACCCTCACCAATTCCTTCGATGAAGCCGAGGCCAACTCGGCGCCACCAAGGAGGTTCTGCACTCACCGCTGCATTTTATCTTTTATTCAATCTCACGGGGCTGCCGGTGCTCGATACCGAGCAGACATGGCGTCTCCATCGACGTCGCCGTCGCCGGCCACATCATCCACGACGTCTCTCCCCCATGTCGTTGCTTCCTCGGCGGCGACTTCCACAATGGCACTAGCTACAGCTGCTCCGGCTCTCGCTCGTGTTGCGGCTCTGTTCTTGCTGTCGATTGCGCTGCTGCACTGCTCCTGCTTTTGTTTGTGCTGCTGCTTTGCTCTTGCTCTCGCTTGCACTGCTGCTGCTGCTGCATGACCTCCGGCAGCTACAGGAGTTGCTGCTTTAGCACTCGCTCGCGGTGCTACTGCATGACTTGCTCTCTGCTAGTGCGTTCCCTGCTCGAGCATCTGCTGATTTAGATCACTGCTTCTCTGCTACTAGTGCTCGAACGCCCTAAACATCTATTGCAATGCTCTGTTACTAGTTCAATCTGTTTCGACAGTAAAATTCAGTTTCGACTGTGAAGTTCATTTTCTTCAGTTAAGTTCAGATTGAACAGTACTTACATCATCTGTCGGAGCGGCCATGGCGCGGCTGATGCGTTTTACATCTAGCACTTTTTGGTGATGTATTTTACATCATATATTGCAGATGATATTAGGGTCCCACTTCAGATTAAAGTTGTCTGTCTTGTCATGCTTCAGCCTCGTTGCCGTACACCTTAGCGGAGCTGCTCCAACGACGGAACCGTCCATCACAGCGGAGCAGTACCCTCGGCGCCATTTCCAGAGGCCTCGGATCTTCTTCCCCACCTCCGACAGTCACACCAGCATCATCACCATCCTATACGTCCAACCCAATGATGCTGAGGTCCACAAGGCTATGCCAAAGAGGTTGTACACTCGTCGCATCACTTTGTTTCTCCATTTCTCTGTTCTTCCAATTCATGTGAGCCAAACACCCAGGTTGACTGAAATCCTATGTTTCCAAATGCTCTGTTTTGCACGTGCATTCCTATCCTATTCCTGTGTTTTTCCTGTCCCCGCGTTTATAGAATCCTCCAATTCTAAGGAGCCCTTACAGATTTACTTCATTTTCAGATTGGCGTCAAAGAAAACTCTGTGTGTTATGTCCTGCTCCTGCCGTGCCGTCATCCACCCCACCTGAGATGCACCATTGACAGAAGCATTCACTATAGCAGAGATCCCCCCTGCAGACTTTCTTTCGCTGCCTCAGATCATCTTCCCCGTTGCCGGCAGCCACGCCAACTGCATTACCATCATCGACTGAGCAGATGAACCTGAGGACTAGACAGTTCTGTAAGAGAAGTCGCAGTCTTTCGTGTTTGCTTACGTTATACATCGGTTATTATTACCTGCTACTTTATCGTTCAATCTTGAGTTTTGAATTGCCCATGGGTCTAATATCGAGCTAGCAACAAATAGTATTTATCTACTATCTGGTTCGTCTGGGGTCTTCTATGTGGTTCATGTTGGATGGGCAACAAACAATAGATGATCCATTGTCTATCTTTTTAAACTGAAGCTATAATCTACCTGCTATCATTAGTTTTGGATCCATCCACTCGTTTGCTAACATCAGTCTTGATTTTTGCATGCACCCCTTAGGCCTTACAAAATCTAACTATTTTTTTATTATGCATGTCAGATATTGTACACAATCGTACTGAACATGTAGAGAAAAAGAGTAGACCGTTGCATGCGAATATAATGTCATGCAGACGCTGCTCCATGGTGGGCGAAGTGCCCCCCCCTCTCCTGCATTTCCAGATTGTATTCCAGAGGAATATAACTGTTCAGATGGAGATTCAGAAGGAGCTGACCATGCATGTTTACCACCTGAGGTGTTTGCTCTAACCTGGCATGCTGATGTTGGTCATATCATGCATATGGCGCCTTGCATTGCTTACATTATACATCTTAATGTCATCAGCTTAGTTTAGATTTGGTTTGTGTGAATGCCACCTCTTTGGTTCCTATATCATAATCCCACCATTCCTAAATATTTGTCTTTTTAGAGATTTCAACAAGTGACTACATACGGAACAAAATGAGTGAATCTACACTCTAAAATATGTCTATATACATCCGTATGTGGTAGTCCATTTGAAATCTCTAAAAAAGACAAATATTTAGGAACGGAGGGAGTATATGGGAATTATGCAATGCCATCTTCTTTAGCCAGGCATCATATACGTGAATTATGCAATGCCATCCTGTTTAGCCAGTCATCGTATATGTGAATTGTATCGTGCCATATTTTTTTCCATAATGTGTTCCATTTGTCAGCAATGTTTATACATTCATATATTCTTCCTGTGCATCAGCCATTTGAGTCGGTCATGGGAAAATCTGGAGTGAAAACAAGGTCTTCTGAGCAGTCAGTGCTACCTGTCGATGCAGATTTCTTGCTGGTTACAGATAGCTCCTCAGAGGACGATTCAGAGAGAGATGACCAGTCGTATCCCCCCCCCCCCGAGGTGCATGCTCTAACTTGGCTGGGTTATATTGCTCATATGATGCATATGGTGTCTTGCATTGCCATGCCATCTGCTTAGATTAGACATGCTTTGTGTGAATGCCTCCTGTTTGCTTTCTATATCAAATATGTGAATTATGCAATGCCATGTTTTTCAGTCAGTTATCATATATGTGAATTATGCACTGTCATGGAGCCAGGCATCATATATGTGAATTATCTCATGCCATCTTTTTTTCATTACGTATTCCATTTGTCGACAATCTGTGTATATTGAACTACTCTTCATGTGTATCAGCCATTTGAGCCGGTTATGGAAAAATCTGGAGTGAAAACAAGGTCTTCAGAGCAGGCAATGGTACCTGTTGAAGCATATTTCTCGATGGTTACAGGGAGCTCCTCAGAGGAGGATTCAGAGACAGATGACCAGTCCTATATCCCACCTGAGGTGTATGCTCTAAGTTGCAATGTTTATATTTCTCATATGATGCATATGGTGTCTTGCATTGCTTAGTTTAGACATCATATGCACAATATTGAATTCTATCTGCTTTGTTTAGAGATCATACATGCGAGTGCCAGTTGCTTAGTATAGGAATCAATTATGTCAATTATATCATGCCATCCTGTATACTTAGACAACATGTATGTGAATTATTTCATCCCAACCTATTTTAGAAAGACATCATATAGTTTTGTCATGTCATCCTGTTTAGGTACTCATCATATGTTGAATTATGCCATTATATCCTGTTAAGTTATCCATCATATATCTGAAACTATGTCATGCTATCCTGTTTAGTTAGGCATCATATATGTGAAATTGTGTCATGCTGTCCTGTTTGGTTAGACAACATATATGTGAATTACCACATCTGTCTATCATACAATGTCTGTATGTTCAATTTCTTTTCTTGTTTATCAGCCATTTGAATTGGAGGGGGTGATGGCAGCATCTAAGGGAGCAAAAACCCATTCTTCACAAAAGACAGTGCTACCCGTCGATGCAGATAGAACCATGATTGTACTGGCCCACAAACTAGCCCCACCACACATAATCGAGACTCTTCCAGATTGCACACTTACACCATTGGGCAGAGAACCAGCTACAACCCATCTAACCGCAACCCCAGCGGATAGTAACCCACTTATAGTTGACAAAGCACCATGTCCACCACAGAGTACCCCCACACGAGCAGTTTGTAAAGCTACTGCAGTGCCTAAAGCACGAAGACCACCACAGCTAACCCAAACTCCACGTTTAAAGCAGAAGAACAACTGTTCTCAGGTCAGATTCCGTAGCTATGGTCCATACTCCTTTGCTGTTGCATCACTGTATTTACTCATACCAACTACTTTAGAATTTGAAGGATCCAACTGAAACTCCAATGGCGCAACAGGTATGTTTTAAACCTATTTCTTTAACTGGATTGCTGTTCTAACTTCTTGCTCTATGTTGATTTCAGTTTAAGTTGTATAAACAGTTATGTTCTCATGTGATGTACATTACAAGTGCTGCCAATGCTGTGTAGCTTCTCACACTTATATTCTGTCTATGCTGCTGTGTCTTAAAAATATATGAGTTGAACTATGTCTCTATCTTCATTAGCGAACATAAACTAGAATGATATGGACAATACAGTGACCATAGTACATAGATATATGTTTGTTTCATGCTGTTATCCTGTCCACCTTACTACTGAACCGGTTTACCAAAATGAGTTTGGTATACTACAAGTTAAACCTGTGATGTGTCTGCTTGTTTCTCTTGTAGTATGCAAACAGAATATTGGAGAAGAGCACCCCACTATGCAATGGTAGAGAAAGTAATGCAGATAAGGTTCAAGATAGTGAGACAACCCTGTTGGTCTTCAAGAAAGGTGATAAAAATGATCTTGTAGACAGTGAGAAAACCCCACAGTCCTGCGTTGATGTAGTGTTCGAGTTATTGGCTACCGCTGGCACAAGCTCTTCGAACTCGCTGCCTGAATCACTTCGGCTTCTTCAGTCTCAGCTACAAGCTGAAAGGCATCAGTCATCTGTGCTGCGGCAAGAAGCCGAAGGACTAAGGAAGTCCCTGCAGAATTCAGATGCGTACTTTCTTGCGCAACAACAAGCGCTTGAGGATTTAAGCGCCAAACAAGAGAAAGTTAATAAGCTTGCTAAGCATCTTGCCAGCATTATGGGTACCCAGGATATTGTTTCTTGAACTCTTCTGAAGTGATTTTAGTTCTGGACTTGTTTTGCTGCGGCGTTTATATGCTGCTGTGTTCCCTATATTTGCAGTGGTGGTGAACTTTGATGCCCAATGGATGTAATATGTGTAATAGCCGTGATAGCCTAGCATAAGTTGCTTGCTTATTTATTTCCTTGTTGTCTTGTTTATTTGTTTGCTTGTAGTCAGTGTAGTTCTTTTTCCGCGGTTTGCTAGTGGCTACAATAACCTATTTTTTAAAACTAGGCCACAATAACCATGGGCTAATATTTACTGTAGTGACACTGGGCCTCCTATGGGCCATAGAAATAGTGGGCCTTCTACGGGCCATAGAAACAGTAGGCCTTCTACGGGCCGTAGAAAGATTGGGCCTTCTACGGGTCGTAGAAACAATGGGCCTTCTACGGGCCCTATCATCAATGGGCCTTATCTGGGCCGTATGATCGATTGGCCAAACATGGGCCAATAACAGGCCTTATTATGTCCGTAAACGGGCTAGAGTTGGAATCGTCCGTTCATGGGCCGACCATAACGAGCCATCATTAATAGGCTGTATTTGATGACACTATGAAAACGGCCCAATGTATTAACGGACCACAAACGGGCCAACTGTAACCACGGGCTGAATTTGGCCCACAAGCAGAAAATTACGGTAACGGGCCATAAGTAAACGAATGCTCGAAATGAGCCCAAGAATAAATGGGCTCTGAGAAGGCCGAAAGATAACATGGGTTGGAAACGGCCCAACTAAATAACGGGCCATTAATGGGTATAAAGTGATACACTGTTCATTACGGGCCAGTTTCACCACGGGCCGTTAATGGGTCTAAAGTGATACACTGTTCATTGCGGGCCAGTTTCACCACGAGCCATTAATAGGCCAAGAGTTACATAGGGCCTCATATGGGCCAAAAGACGTCATGGGCCATACATGGCCCAGAAGTGAAAACGGGCTAGAATAATATTGGATGGCCCAGATGGCGCTACTGGGCCTAATTCGTGTAGGGCGTAACGGGCCTTGGGTTAGCGGGTTGTAAATGGGCTATATGCGAACATGCCGTTAACAGGATTTCCATGGGCCGGCCCGTCACCTTTTGACAAAGTCAAATGGGCCGGCCTTTTCACAGGAATGGGCCTCTGTTGGGCCGGGCCACGTGTCGACGTATCATATTCGCCTTCTGTCCAATGAGTGGATGGCATCTGTCCCAACAATGCGCCGACACGTGTTTCCTCCAGCCAATGATGATTTTACACGTGGAAAGTCCCCATTGGTCGGGGCTGTTAATGGGTTATCGGATCCAAAACCCGACCCAATAGCTTAACGGCGTTCCGTTACGGTGGATGCCACGTGTCGGTCACCCTTGACGAAAGCACTTCTGTGACGCGCGATTTATCGTCATGGAAGTGGACACTTCCATGATGATAATTTTGATAATGTCATGGAACACTTCTACGACAGCACAGGTATGACTATCTTGATTCTGTCATAAATTTGTCATGGATGTACATGCATGACAAAAAACGCGACCTACTGTAACAAACACGTATCATCACGGAAGTGTATTTTTTTGTAGTGGTAGTTGAAACAAAATCAACATAGCCTCCACGATATTTATGTTCATGGTGATTTATATCCTACTCATGCTTGCACTCAGTATTGATTAATTTTAATGCATGTTCATGACTGTTGTCGCTCTCTAGTTGGTCGCTTCCCAGTCTTTTTCTAGCCTTCACTTGTACTAAGCGGGAATATTGCTTGTGCATCCACTTCCATGAACCCCAAAGTTATTCCATATGAGTCCACCATACCTTCCTATATGCGGTATTTACTTGCCATTCCAAGTAAATTTGTATGTGCCAAACTCTAAACCTTCAAATGAAATTATGTTTTGTATGATCGAATAGCTCATGTATCAATTAGGGTTGTCTATATCTTCCATGCTAGGTGGGTTATTCTCAATATGAGTGGACTCCGCTCATCATTCACGAGAACATGGCTGGTAACCGGGATGCCCAGTCCATGGCTCTAAGCAAATCAAATCGAAATAATTGCAAACAAAACTCCCCCAGGGCTGTTGTTAGTTGGAGGCACCCGTTGTTTCGGGCAAGCCATGGATTGATGCTTGTTGGTGGTGGGGGAGTATAAACTTTACCATTCTGCTTGGGAACCGCCTATAATGTGTGTAGCATGGAAGATATCGAGATCTCTCGGTTGTTATGTTGACAATGAAAGTATGCCTCTCACAATATTATTCATCTCTATTTCAAAACTCGAGCTCTGGCACCTCTACAAATCCCTGCTTCCCTCTGCGAAGGGCCTATCTATTTACTTTTCTGTTGAGTCATCACCCTCTTATTACAAAGGACCAGTTGGAGAGCACCGCTATCATTTGCATCCATTACTATTAATTTATATTGAGTATGACTATGATTGGATCTCTTTTACCATGAGTTACAATGTTTAGTAAGTCCTTGATCTTCAGAGGTGCTCTGCATTTATGTTTTGCGGTCTCATAAAGTGCTAGCGAGATTGTAAGTGCATCTAGTGCCACCCCTAGTTGGTTTTGGAGTATTGATGACAAACCTGGTTGAGGGACTTATGTGTTTGTGAGAATAGCAGGATAACACCGGAAGTAGTCCCTCATTGATTCGGTTTACCTACCGGAGATGACCCCTAAAAATGTGTGAAGACAGTGAAGACAATGGTGGTCTGTGAAGCTATTCACACTAAAGACTATGACATGAGAAAACATCGAGTGAAGACTATGGAACGCGAAGACTTAGTTGTTTCATTGTTTCCTTTTCTTCTTTGTTGAGTCATAGGAACCACCACACTGTTAAGTGGGGTCCAAGTGAACAAAGTCGGAGTGACTGAAGTGATGCTCAACCAAATCCTATGTCTTCGAGCGAAGACAATGAGAGCAAATCTTATCCAGAGTCGGATGAGTCAGCTTTACTTGTAGCCCAAGTCAAGCTGCCGCTTGTGTTTGAAATCTGACCGTTGGGACACGTGTCAGTTCCTTAGTGACCCAAGGTCATTTTGGACAAACCAGGTCGGGTTGCCCAATGGCTATAAATAGCCCACCCCCTACACCATAAATTGGTGGCTGCTCAGAGTTAGTACACAACTTTTGTCATTTGAGAGCAACCCACCTCCGAAGCATTTGAGAGAGAATCCTTGCGAGGACAAAGCCCAAACCACCCAGAGCCCAAAGAGTGTTTGGCATCACTGAAGTCTTTCTGTCCGCGTGATCTGAAGACTTGTTACACTTGAGGACTATGAATTCTCGAGCCGGTTAGGTGTCGCGTTCTGAGCATCCAAGAGTCAGTGTGGATTGCCGGTGAACGAAGTCTGTGAAGGTTTGGAAGTCTACCTTGAAGACTTACCATAGTGATTGGGCGGGGACTAGGTGTCCTTAGCTCAAGTGGAATAAGGTGAAGACGCGGTCTTCTGAGTTGAATCTCAGCCTCCCTAACCAGACGTACAGTTGTCATAGCAACTGGAACTGGTTGAACAAATCTCTGTCCTCCTAAAGCTACTGGTTCTATCTCTCACTTCTCTTTATTTACAGTTTGTCTTCGTGAAGTCATTGCATGCTTGCATTATCTGTTTGACTTCACTGTGTGTCTACTTGTTCCGATCAGTTTCATACTATCTTCCATATTGATCCTTACTACCTAGCTGCTGATAGCGTTCGTGCTTTCACTTCATTGAATACTTGACTATGGCTTGTCTAGGGTAGTCTACCTTCCGCTGCATGCGAATAGTGTCACTTCTATTGTTTGTCTTCAAAACTCCCATGTTTTGAAGACTTTCATCAAAATAGCCAATTCACCCCCCTCTAGTCGATAACTAGCTGTTCTGTGTGATCCAATTTAACCACCTGGAGTTTAGTTATGTCGACTGCAGGGACAATCAAAGTCTCCGCTGCGTGCCCCATCTTCGATGGCACTGAATACCCCTACTAGAAGAATAAGATGCGCATGCATCTTGAAGCCATTGATGTGGATCTATGGTCTGTCGTCAAGAACGCCGTTCCCAAGACCGGTGAAGGTGTCACCCCTGCTGATGTTAAGAAGTTTGTTCAACTGGACTCTACTGCCAAGAACATCATCTGTGGTCATCTGACCAAAGGAAAGTATGGCCGTGTGAGTGCTCTAGAAACATCGAAGCTAGTCTGGGACTGGCTCTCCATGGTCAATGAAGGCGTCTCAACTCAGCATGATCAAAGGATCAGTGTTCTTCGCAGCCTCTTCAACCGCTTCAAGAGACACGACAATGAGAACGTCCAGCTCACATTTGATCACCTCACTGATATCACAAATGAGCTCCAAGCACTCGGCGCCACTGAGATCACGAAGCATGAAATAGTCAAGACACTGCCAAGATCACTTGACAACTCATTTGACACCTTAGCCCTGATGATTCAAGAACGCCCTGACTTCAAGACTCTCGATCCATCTGACATACTTGAGAGGCTCAACACACATGAGTTTCAGCTATCGGAGAAACAAGATATCTATGGCCCCAACTATGGCCAAACTCGCGCTTTGAAGGCAAAGGCTATTTCCTCATCTGAAGAAGAATCTGACTGTAGTTCTGGTGATCCTAAGACATTGGAAAGGAGCTTGCTATGCTTATGAAGAAGTTTCAGAAATTCACTAAGAAGAAAGGCCTCAGAAAGTCTTCACGATCCAGCTCAAGAAATGATGAAGCTTCCACCCATGACCACAAGAAGAGAACCTGCCACAAGTGCAAGAAACCTGGTCACTACATCTCTGAGTGTCCATAGTGGGACAATGAGAAGAAGAAGAAGAATAATAAGAAGAAGAAGAGCAAAAAAATATGATTCTGATGACAATAAGAAGAATAAATCCTCAGAGTCTTCTTCCAAGTCTTCATCACACAAGAAGAGCTCATCTGGCAAGGCTCGTGCTTTTGTTGGCAAGGAGATGGATTCAGAGGAGGAGTCTGCTTCTGAGGAGGCGGAGGTGGAGTCTAAGGAGGAGTCTGACTCTGGTGCTACAAGTCTAGCTCTAGCTACAGCCTACGTTGCCAAGTCCATCTTCAACACTGAAGACAATGACTCCGTCACCAACACTGATGATAATGACAAGGACGACTCGGCTCCCACCTACTGCTTCATGGCACGTGGTGCCAAGGTAAAATCACGCGATGCCTACTTTCAAACATCAAGTGAAGATGACTCTGATGGTGAATCCAAACCTAGTTACAAAACACTTGCTAAAATTGCAACTGAACAACAGAAAGCTATGGAACATATTCAAAAACTGTTAGACAAAAGCGATGACCTGTTGGACGCGGAAATGACACGATCTCAGTCCTTAATTGAAGACATAAAAAATCTTCATGTTAAGTACAAAGAACTTGAAAGTCCTCATGAAACGCTCTCAACAACTCATGAAAAGCTTTCCTACGATTATCTTCAAAGGAAGCAAGATCGTGAGAAATTGAGAGCGATTCGTGAAGATCTTCAAAAAGAGAACGAATCACTTCGCGCCCAACAGATCAGTCCCGCTCAGGAAGGATTTGAATCACCATGTCTAAAATGCATTGAGCGTGATAACGCTGCCTCTGTTGCTGAATGTTCTACTGCTACTCATGTTGCAATATCTTCAACTGCTGATGTGGTAACTAACCCCTCTGCTGAGGATACCACTACTATTGCTGATGAGAATGCTAGGTTGAAGACACTGCTTGAGACAGAGATGTACAAAAGTCTGAAAGGGCATCAGACGTTATGTGATGTCCTCAAAAAGCAGATACTGAACCAAAACCCTAGGAAAGAGGGTGTTGGGTTCGAGAGGAAAATGAATGTTAATGGGTCTTACTGGAAGCCTGAGCAGTATCCCAAAACCACATGGGTTGTTGCAAAGGAACCTTCAGTAGATCCATCCACCTTATCTAGTTTCACTTGTGCTAACCCTATTATCATTGATGAATCCTTTGATGCAAACTATAAACTATTTAAGAATCAGAATGGTGAAGTGTTTGCCAGGTATATTGGTACTAACTGCAGGAATGGGCCACCTATGAAGAAGATATGGGTACCCAAAAGCTGTCTTGAGAATCTTCCAGTGAATGTCATCATGACACCACCTAGGAAGAAGACAAACCCCATACCAAAGGCTTCATATGGTCCAAAAGCTTTATACAGACCGAGGACTCATCTGAGTCACCCTAATGTCAATGTTTTGTATGGAAATTATACTTAGATGTATGAATATGAGCGTGTTTCTTCAAACCGCTATGTTTACAAAACTAAGAACTTTTCTGCTTATTCAGATGAGTATTATTCACCTCCTGCAAGGCTATTTACTAGGGCTCCAAAGCCGAAGTTCTCAGATGCTGCACTTAGACTCATTGCTTCGAAGCCACCCCTAAAAATGTGGGTGGTTAAGAAAGCTTAACTCTCTTTTGCAGGGAAAGGTCTCCAGCCAAAAACCAAAGGCGTCCGATGCAATTGCTGGGGACCTTAAACATCTTGTAGGGGGCAAGATAAAATTCCCAAATGGTATTACTATGTATTTTGTTCCTGAATCGCTTGCAAGTCATCCTATCAGTCCTAACCTTGATCTGAGCTTTCATAATTCTCTTGTGCGTCAAATGTTTATGCTTCACAATGCTCTTGGTGAATCCTATCCCCCTAACTGCACTGTAGGCTATGACACCTCGTACTTCAGAATGGATTATGGACAGTGGATGCACTAACCACATGACTGGCGATCGAAGTCTTCTAATGGATTCAACGCTACGTCCATCAGACAAGAGTCACATCACATTTGCTGACATTGGTAAAAGCAAGGTATTGGGTCTAGGTAGAGTTGCAATATCAAGGGATCAGCACATGGATAAAGTGATGCTTGTTGAATCCCTTGGTTTCAACTTAATGTCTGTCTCAATGCTTTGTGACTTAAACATGATTGTGCTATTTGGAAAATATCGATGCCTTGTACTAGTGGAATCTAACAAGTCTCTAGTCTTTGAAGGGTATCAAAAATGATCTGTATATGGTAGATTTTTTGGCAGGACCACAGATGGCCATATGTCTTCTAGCAAAAGCTTCAGAGTGTTGGCTTTGGCATCGAAGGTTAGGGAATGCTGGCATGAGAAACTTGCACACTCTCGCGAAGAAGAAGCATGTCGTGGGCATCGAAGGCATCAAGTTCAAGAAGGATCATATGTGTGGTGCCTGCAAAGCTGGAAAGATGACTAGGGCCAAGCATCCCTCGAATACAATCATGACGACATCTCAACCCTTTGAGCTGCTACACATGGACTTATTTGGCCCTACTCACTACTCTACTCTCACTGCTACTGCTTGTCTCTGTGGCTTCGTCATTGTTGATGATTATTCCAGATATACTTGGGTGCACATAATCCTCTACAAGACTGAAGTGCAGGATGTCTTCAGACGCTTCGCCAACCGTGCCATGAACAACTACGACGTCAAGATCAAGCATATCAGAAGCGACAACGGCACAGAGTTCAAGCACACCGGCCTCAACCTTTACCTGGATACATTGGGCATCACACATGAGTTCTCAGCTCCTTACACACCTCAGCAGAATGGCATCATGGAGCGCAAGAATAGAACACTCATTGAGATGGCTCGGATGATGCTTGATGAATATAAGACTCCAAGAAAGTTCTGTCCTGAAGCCATTGATACTGCATGCCACATCATCAATCGTGTTTATCTTCACAAGCTTCTGAAGAAAAACATCCTATGAACTCCTAACTGGTAAGAAGCCAAATGTCAGCTAGGTGCTGGAGCAAGGATCCACATCACACTTCAAAATTTGCACCGAAAGCACATGCAGGTTTTATGCTTGGTTACGGAAAGGACTCGCACTCCTACAGATTCTTCAACCTCTTTCACTATAAAGTGGTTGAAACTGTGGATGTGCGGTTCGATGAGACTAACAGCTCACAAAGAGAGTGAGGGAGTCTTGGATTAGGGGGTATCCGGACAGCCGGACTATATACTTTGGCCGGACTGTTGGATCGTGAAGATACAAGACTCAAGACTTCGTCCCGTGTCCGGATGCGACTCTCCTTCGCGTGGAAGACAAGCTTGGCGATCCGGATATTATATTTCCTTCTTTGTAACCGACTCCATGTAAACCCTAGCCCTCTCCGATGTCTATATAAACCGGAGAGTTTAGTCCTTAGAGACAGAATCATAATCATCATAGGCTAGCTTCTAGGGTTTAGCCTCTATGATCTCGTGGTAGATCCACTCTTGTAACACTCATATCATCAATATCAATCAAGCAGGAAGTAGGGTTTTACCTCCATCGAGAGGGCCCGAACCTGGGTAAAACATTGTGTCCCTTGCCTCCTGTTACCATTAGCCTTGGATGCACAGATCGGGACCCCCTACCCGAGATCCGCCAGTTTTGACACCGACATTGGTCCTTTCATTAAGAGTTCCTCTGTGTTGTCGCTGCAAGGCTTGATGGCTCCTTCAATCATCAACAATAACACAGTCCAGGGTGAGACCTTTCTCCCCGGATAGATCTTCGTGTTCGGCGGCCTCGCACTGCGGGCCAATTCGCTTGGCCATCTGGAGTAGATCAACAGCTACGCCCCTGGCCAGCAGGTCAGGTTCGGAAACTTGAACTACACGGTCGGTATCTGCGGAGACTTGATCTTCAACGGATTCGGGCCGGCGCCAGGTGCGCCGAATAGTCACGATGAGCACGGCTTAGACCTGTTGTCGAACAACCCTCGGGATATCGCACCTGCAGGAGCCCCGGACCTAAATCCAGGGCAGATTGCGTCGTCCGAGGATGGGTGGATGGACCCCGCCCTGGAGGCCGCACACCATCGGTGGTAGAGCCGAACACAGACTTCACCCCCAAGGAAGCATGTGGCACTGGACCCCCGGCCTCATATCCGGCTGTAGGTTCCAGTCCGCGCACCTCTGAGCCCGCCGAATCTGGTTGGGCTCTGGTAATGGAACTCACCACTGTGGATATCTTCCAGCACTCGCCCTTTGGCGACATGCTAAACTCTTTAAAATCTCTCTCTTTGTCAGGAGACTCTCGGCCGAACTATGTCCGGCTCAAGTGGGAAGCAAGCGATGAAGGAATTTGTTGCCCACCCACCACCCACTTCATTGCCACGGTCGATGATTTAACCGACGTGCTTGACTTGGACTTTGAAGACATCGACGATATGGACGATGATGTAGGAGAAGAACAGGAACCACCGCCTATGGGAAAGTGGACAACCACCTCCTCATATGATATATATATGGTGGACACTCCGAAAGAAACCAATGGAGATGAGGCAATAGAGAATAAACCCTCAAAGAAGAAAGCAAAGTATGAACGTCATCAGCGCCGCCCCAAGCCCTGCCACAACACTACCGGCACGGCAGTCAAAAACAATCCAGATGGTGCTGAAGATGAATACAATCCCGATCAGCCTACCTTCGAGCAGGCCGGACTAGCGACGGACGGATATTTAGAGAGGGACAACTACATGCCCCCCTCCGAAGACGAGGTGAGCCTCGCGATGATGAATTCGGCGTGCCTGAGGACCCCACGGAACAAGTTCGCTTTAAGCGACGGCTTATGGCCAGTGCGAGGAGCCAGCAAAATAAGCAACATCAGCTCAAAGCTGACTGTCACACCCTAGCTAGTTCATGCATTAGAGTGTTGCATCATGTCTATTCCATTCAACAGAAACTTGAAATGGGGAGGACAGAACACCCAGCCCCCCTCTGAACCCAACTAGGGTTTACTAAAAACATTTTCAACGAACCTGAAATGCCCTTCTAAAATGTCCATCATTTTTGTCTTGGTTCAGAACCCCTGCCAAAAGTGGTGCACAATTTTCTAGGTCATCCTAAGGTCTTTGAATTAAATCATAAATATTCGAATTTGGACATTTAAAATCCATAAAATATTTCAAATGCCCAAATAATCCTAAACTAAAATGTTCCATGTTGTTTATATACTAAACAGTGGGCATGAGCAGTTTGGGGATTTTTGGAGTTACCTAGGTATTTTTAGAAAGTCCACAAAGTTACAGAAAAAAATAGAAAACAAAAATAAAGAGAGAGAGAGAGGGAAACTAACCTGGCAGCCCACCAGCTAGCCCACCTAGCCGGCCCAGCCCAGCAGCCGCTCCAGCGAGCTGCTTGACGTGGCTAGGCAGGCAGGCATGTGCTCGACGGTGACTTCAGTTGGCGCCACGTAGCTGCTCGCCGCCCTGCTTCCTCCCCTCGCCACACTGCTGGCCTGGATGACCTCCACGTCGCGTCCCGACCTCTCTGGACACGCCCATTCTCCCCCTGCCTCTCTCCCTCGCTCTCCACCGCCATGGCCGATGCTGCGGCGCCCGCACCACCGTCAAGCTCGTGCTCTCCGTCGTCCCTGCGCCGCGCCACCGTCTCCAGGAGCTCCGCCGCCCTCCTCTCCTTAGATATAGCCGATCCCCGAGCGCTTGCTTGCCCCGAGGCCTCTGCACCAACCTCGCCCGACCCCGCCACCGCCGGAGATCCCTTTCGCTGTCGCCACCACACCAGCTCGTCCTCGACCGCGCCGTCTGCTCCTACGTGACCGCCGTGAGCCCAGCTACCTCCTCCCCCTTCCCTTTCTTGCTCTCGTGCACCACAGCGAGCACACGAAGCTTCACCACACGCGCCACTTCGCCGACGTGATTCCGACCACCCACCAGCCACACCACCGTGTCCAACACACTCGCCGCACTCGCAGGCGCCCAACGCGCCACTCCACGTGCCTCGCCGAGCCCCATAGCCTCGGGTTCAACCTCGCCCGAACTCCGGCGACCGCCAAGGTCATCTCCAGTGATGTTTCCGGCCACCCCGAGCTCCACCACTGCCACCAAACGACGCGGCTCGCTCCCCGCGTCCCGTAGATGCCCTCCGCCGCCATTTTGGACACGGAGCACGAAAATGCACTTCCACCGCTGTGTGTGGCCTCACCGGTGGCTAAACGCCGGCAGGTTTGACCCTGTTGACTTTGACTGGGTAGGCCCAGGTTGACTCCCCCCTGAGTCTATGACAAGTGGGGCCCGCTCTACTAATTAACCTAGATTAGCACTAACTAAATTTAGTTAGTTTAAATAACTACTGACACGCAGGACCCACTGGTCAGTTTGATCTGGACCAGCTCCATTGACCACTAACGTCATCCTGACGTAATGCTGACGCGGTAAACTATTCACTGGAATTATTTTTACACAGGAAATTCCAGAAAATACCACAAACTTCAAAAAATCATAGTAATTAATCTGTAGCTCCAAATGCAAAGTGTTATATATGAAAAATGATCAGAAAAATCCAATCTATCCATCTGTACTGGTTTCATGCATGTTTAAGCAAGATAACCTGCTGTTTAGTGCAGAACAAGATAAAACACTTAAAAGGGCCACTTATGAGTTTGAAACTTGAACCTTTGGTTCAAAATAGTTCAAACCCATCTGGTCTTAGTTGCATTAGCCCAATACACTCATTTTGCCATGTCTCATGCATGCATCATATTGTTGCATATTGCTTGGTGATGATTGTGTATCGGTGCTCTCTGCGGCAGGTTCTGCCCCTGAGGAGTACCGTGATTACCCCAACAAAGAACAATACCAGTGCATCGACCCATTAGGCAAGCAAGCAACCAACCATTTGATCATATCGATACAATCCCATGTTCTCGCTTCTGCTCTCTTTTACTGCATTAAGACAACGCGATTCAAACTGCTGTGTGCTACGGTAGTTGAACCCATTTCCTCTGCATGACCTATCATTGCCACAGTAACTAGATGAAACCCACTAGCATGTGTAGGAGTTGATTGAGCCATATGAATGAGTTGTTCCTACCTTGCTATGCCTGCTATGCTTAGAGTCGTGTCAGGTCTGGTTCATCTGGATGATGGGCTAGAGTGAAATGATCAAGTCAGTATGAGAGTGATGTGTTGAACACGATTTGGTAAAGGTATCGATGAGAGGCCATGTAGGAGTACATGGTGGGTTGTTTCATTGAAGCCGTCCTTAAGCACTTAGATCTGTATGTGTGATTTAAGAATCAGCTACTACCCTAGTCCTCTGTCTAGGAGTTGCAAGTAGTTTCTGGTGTTTGTAGTTTACTGGAGGCCGTGGACAGCGCTGACCGTGGGGTGGGCTGTGATGCGGTAGGTACGTGGCACGGTGTACCGGATGCCCGTTAGGTATCTCGGGAACCCTACACACATCATTTGGGGCCGTATGTGGAAACCTTGGCCGGACTCCCTGCGGATGGAACCTGAATAGGCGACAAACCTAGACTAGAGACTTAGGTGTTTAGGTAGGTCGTGGTCGACACCCACATTGGGCTTCCGCTTGAAGGTTGCCGAGTACATGTCGTGTAAACGACGGTAAGTGGTGAGAGCATGTATGAAGAAGTACACCCCTGCAGGGTTAACATCATCTATTCGAATAGCCGCGTCCACGGTAAAGGACTACTTGGTTGCCTATACAGTTCATAGACAAGTAAATGGAAACTACTAAAAGCCTCAAGGTAAGCGTGAGTGCCGAGGATGGCTCTTCCGTAGGAAGACGGAGGTGGATCCTCGGTAGTGTATTGAAGTGGTGAGTAGTGGACTCGAGTGCGCAAAACCATTTCAAGTTGGAGTCTCGTAGGATAGCTTAGCTAAGAGTCAAAGCTGGCTTGCTGCAATAACCCCACCAACCCTTCTTGATAATGTGCATGTATCTAGGATCTGATGTAAGTCTTGATGAGTACCTTTGTACTCATGTTGCTTTAATTTACGTTTTACAAAAGACGCTACAACCCCTTCTGACGGGTTCTTCGTAGATGTTGACATCGATGAATAGGCTGAAGCCCATGTGGCGATCTTGAGCTCGTGAAGGACCATGTAGTATAGTCAGGCTTACCCAAGCCTCTTTTATTTTACTAGTTGTCTGTACTCAGACAAGTTACTTCCGCTGTTGGCTTGTAGGCTTGTATGACTTGAATGTGGGTCATGTGACCCTTACTTGTGTGTATGATATGTATGGCTCTCTGAGCCTTTAAATAAATTACTTGTGTTGTAGAGTCATGTTGTGATGCCTTGTTGTATTTGCACATATCGAGCATATTGTGTGTATGATTGAAATGCTTGGTATGTGTGGGATCTGACTATCTAGTTGTTTATCCTTAGTAGCCTCTCTTACCGGGAAATGTCTCCTAGTGCTTCCACTGAGCCATGGTAGCTTGCTACTGCTCCGGAACACTTAGGCTGGCCGGCATGTGTCCTTCTTCGTTCCTGTGTTTGTCCCTTCGGGGAAATGTCACGTGATGAATACCGAAGTCCTGTTAGCCCGCTACAGCCCGGTTTACCGGAGTCCTGCTAGCCCAGTGCTACAGCCCGGATTCACTCGCTGATGACCGACACGTTCGACGCTGGGTCATGGATGCCTGTCCCTGTAAGTCTGTGCCACTTTGGGTTTACGACTAGCCATTTCAGCCCGGGCTCCTTATCATATGGATGCTAGCGACACTATCATATACGTGTGCCAAAAGGCGCAAATGGTCCCGGGCAAAGGTAAGGCGACACCCGTGGTAATACCATGCGTGAGGCCGCAAAGTGATATGAGGTGTTACATGCTAGATCGATGTGGCATTGAGTCAGGGTCCTGACAGCGTTGGCATCAGAGCCGAACTGCCTGTAGGTTCTCCAAGCCAAACTGGTCGATGTTGAGTCTAGAAATGCTTTAGTTATATGTAGGGGAATTGATTGTGGGATGGAACGTAAGGCTCTTTTTACTCCTTTACCTCATGGCATTCTGATCTGAGCCAGTCCATTCTTCCACCGGGGGTTAAGGATTAGGATCTCTTCTCTCTATCAGGTTCACATGTTACTAATCAGTAGTACCTTATAGGTTTGATGGTTACAAGCCTAGTTCAGTTCTACTACCCTGTTATGTTGCTAAGTTGGAGCCAGAACCTTGATATGATATTGTTGAGTGTCTATGCAACTCTTTGCAAAATGTCTCAAAATCCTTTTTGAGCATTTACAGCCGTTATGCTGTCCAAATTCTGCTAGAAATTCTAATGCCTTTGTATTATATTAGGTTTCAGATGGCTTCCTGCCCTCAGAATCAAGTGGTTCGTCTGACTCGATGCCTCGATGTACCTGGCCATACTGCTATGTTGGTCCGCGTAATGACCGAGGCTGGATACCGTTGGTATCCTGAGTACACCGTCGAGGAACAGTATAGGGACTTCAATCAAAGTCAATACCTCTGCACTGTCTGGATTTTCCCTAGCTATCCTGGATCCACCGAACCCCTCCATTGCTCATATGGACTTGGGGTTACTATCGAGATGTCTGTGCAAGATGCTGCATATTCGATGATGACTATCATACGGGCCAGAACCTCCTTGCTCCGGAACACTGACTTCCGCTATATGCCGATGTCACTTCCTGGGCCAGAAGGTTACTTCACCGCTATCTACGCCGACTCTTCTCACGAGGATTCGCTGCTCCGCACCACCACACAGTTGCTTGAGGACAAGGACCGTGAAAATCGTGCCTTGCGACTGGAGTTGTTCAACTCCCGTTCTGATCACTGGGCCACTTTGACCCGGTTTGCACCTGCTGTGCAGGCAGGGTATATGGATATGCGGGATCTCTACCCCGTGCGGTCTACTCTGTCGGACCGTATAGATTGGCGAGATGTAGGGGGGATCAATCCTCCCCGTGGACCTCTTCTGCCACCGTTTGATGGTCCCAGGCCACACCCGAGTCCTTATGGACTGCAGGCTCCATGGGATCAGCTGTTTCCGGATGATCATGTTCAGCCTCCAGGACATGGGGGTAACTTCTATGAGGATTACTATAGAAATGTCTGAGCTGCTAGTAGCACCACTAGTATTGTAATAGTTATATCGTCCACCGTCCTGCGTGACTTGTGGGATATGACTTAGTGTGTACCACTTTCCGGACGTGTAGAAAAATAATGTATAGGAGCTTGGGATGCCTCCGATGAGATGTAATCTTCCTTTCACCGTAGTAGTACTTCATTTAGTCTTGTACTAAACCTTGTATGGCGTGTATGCCGATGGAATAAAAGAAGCAGTTTCTGTATTTACCATGTCATACGGATGATCATCTTGCATTCCGAGTTATCCATTACATTCTACATTTCTATGTCAGAATCTTATCATTCTGGACTAAACCATTGTCTTGTTTTCCTAGGATGGTAAACACCCGCAACAACCCTGCTCCCCCAGAGCAGGCTAAAGGCAGTGGAGTCATGGATGCAAACCTGCCTCACCCTCCTTCTCTGGCCGAGGTTATGCTGGAGGCTGAGAGAAACAAGCGGGAGACCAACTGTTTGTTGGAGCGCATCGAGCAGAACACAGCGCAGCATCACAGGAATAACTTGGTGTCGCTCAGCGACTTCATCAACTTACATCCACCCACCTTCCACCACTCCGTTGAGCCTCTCGACGCCGATGACTGGCTTCGCAGCATTACTCACAAGCTACATTCTGCACTCGTAGCTGAGGATGATAAGGTCACCTTTGTTGTATATCATCTTGAAGGCCCCGCCAGTCTCTGGTGTGAGAACTATGAAGCCATGCGCCCAGCTGGTCATGTCACTACTTGGGCAGAATTTAGTGAGGCTTTCCGTGAACATCACATTCCAGAGGGTCTTATGGACCGTAAGCGTGAGGACTTCTGCAGTTTCACCCAAAGTCGACTCTCTGTGGATGCTTATAGCAGGGAGTTCGGTAACCTAGCACGCTATGCCACTGAAGAAGTCTCCACCGATGCCAAGAAGCAGGCAAGGTTCTGCAAGGGACTTAGCCCTGAGCTTCATCGAGATCTCCGTCTGCATGAGTGCACCTCCTTTCAGAAGCTTGTGAACAAAGCCATCAGTGCTGAGACGGTCAGACTGATTTCGAAGCAACACGTAAGCATGGTTGTGACATGGGTTCCTCATCCGGTGCTGGACCACAGAAGCGCCGGGTGTGGGTGCCTAACACTGCCCTGCCCCCCAGGTTCACATCGAGGCCATCCTATCAGGCACCTTGTCCAGCTCAGCAGTATGCACCAGCTAAGCCCTATGGTGGGCCAACCAACAATGCTCCTCCATGCACCAGCTCTGTGAAGTGCTTCAAGTGTGGGGAATCGGGCCACTACATGCGTGAGTGTCCCTAGACCAACCCCAACCAGTCTGGAAAGGCTGTTGGCCGTGGCAAGCCAGCAGGGAAGGTGTACTATGCCAAGCCAGCCACCACTGCACGTGGCCATGTGAATTGTGTCTCAGCTGAAGAGGCTCAAGAGGATCCCAACGTCGTTATCGGTGTGCTCCTTGTTAATTGCCACCCGACATCTGTTCTTTTTGATACTGGAGCATCTCATTCATTTATATCTGAGAACTATGCTCGTCTGCATAACACCACATTCTGTGATATGCCCACCTCCATGGTAATTCAAACCCCGGGATCCAAATGGCAAACCTCTAGAGTAAGCCATGGGAATGAAATCCAAGTTGACAGACTTGTTTTCCTTGCATCATTGATAGCTCTCAAATCTTTGGATATTAATATCATCTTGGGTATGGACTGGATGTTAGCCCATCATGCCAAGATTGATTGCTTCCCTAGGACTGTTCAACTTACGCATCCTTCAGGAAAGATAGTCAATGTCTTGACCTGAATAGCCAATCGACAACTATATTCTCTTAATGCCAGTCCTTTGCCAGACCTCGAAGATGTTCCGGTAGTCCATGACTTTCCGGATGTCTTTCCAGAAGAATTGCCAGGTGTCCCACCTGACAGAAATGTCGAGTTTGTGATAGATCTCATTCTAGGAACTGTCCCAATTTCTAGAAGACCCTATAAGATGGCACCACTAGAACTAGCCGAGCTTAAGAAACAACTCAATGAGTCCTTGAAAAAGGGTTTCACCCGTCCTAGTTCATCTCAATGGGCTTGCCCCGTCCTCTTCGTCAAGAAGAAGGATGGTACGGACCGGATGGTTGTAGATTATCAACCCGTCAACTTGGTCACAATAAAGAACAAGTATCCGCTCCCCAGGATCAACGACCTGTATGATCAGCTCGCTAGATCCTCAGTCTTCTCCAAGATGGATTTGAGGTTGGGCTACCATCAAATCAAAATCAGGAACGGGGACATTCCCAAAACGGCATTTGTTACTCGTTACGGCCAATACGAGTACACCGTCATGTCCTTTGGGTTAACCAACGCTCCAGCCACCTTCTCTCGGTTAATGAACTCAATCTTCATAGTATTTGGATAAATTCGTCGTGGTTTACCTCGATGATATACTCATCTACTACAAGAACGAGGAAGAACATGCCGAGCATCTAAGGCTAGTGTTGATGAAACTTCGAGAGCATCGCCTTTATGCCAAATTTTCTAAATGCGAATTTTGGTTGCCAGAAGTGACCTATCTGGGACACATAATTTCTAGTAAGGGTATTGTTTTCAATCCCGAGCGAGTTCAAGCCGTACTTAATTGGACTCCACCTGAATCGGTCAAGCAAGTTCAGAGTTTCCTTGGCTTAGCGAGCTATTGTCATGGCTTTGTCGAGAATTTCTCCAAAGTTGCTAAACCTCTAACTCAACTCCTCAAGAAAGATAAAAAGTTCGAGTGGACTCCACAATGTGAGCACAGTTTTCAGGAACTGAAAAGATGCCTGACTTCTGCTCCCGTACTGGTACCACCAGACTTCTCCAAGGACTTTGTTATCTATTGCGACGCCTCACGACTTAGGTTGTATTCTCATGCAAGATCGACACGTAATTGCCTATGCTTCACGACAATTACACCCACATGAGGAAAATTACCCTACTCATGATCTAGAGCTTGCAGCTGTAGTCCATGCACTCAAAACCTGGCGACATTACCTCCCCGATAATCGTTGTGAAATCTTCACTGATCACCAAAGTCTGAAGTACATATTCACCCAACCGGATTTGAATCTCAGGCAAAGACGTTGGGTCGAGTTGATCACAGATTTCAACTTAGGGATAACTTACACCCCAGGAAAAGCCAACGTCATGGCTGATGCGCTAAGTCGTAAATCTTATTGCAATAATCTGATGTTGCAACAAAGTCAACCACTTCTCCACGATGAATTTCGAAAGCTTAACATTCACATCGTTCCTCAGGGATTCCTTTCCACCTTGGTGGCGAAACCTACCCTTACGGATCATATCATCAAAGCTCAGAAGGTAGATCCGGGGATTTCCCGTATCAAAAGAAACATCAAGAAAGGAGTTGCGAATTGTTTCTCCATTGATGATCAAGGAGTGGTATACTTCAGGAACCGTCTAGTGGTTCCCAAAGTGCGAAACATGAGGCGATTGATCCTTAAGGAAGCTCATGAATCTCCTCTCACCATTCATCCTGGTAGGACTAAGATGTATCAGGACCTACGCCAGAGGTTTTGGTGGACTAGAATGAAGAGAGACATTGCTCAGTTTGTTGCTAATTGCAACGTCTATCGTCGTGTAAAAGAAGAGCATCAACAGCCTGCTGGCACCCTTCAACCTCTAGCTATTCCTGAATGGAAATGGGATAAAATTGGTATGGACTTCATTACCGGTTTTCCCAAGACCAAGAGAGGGAATAATGCTATCTTCGTCGTTATCAAACGTCTTTCCAAAGTGGCCCATTTCTTGCCTGTTCGCGAGAGTATAACCGCTAGTCAGTTAGCAGACTTATACATCTCCCGAATAGTGTCCCTCCATGGTGTTCCACTGGAAATTAACTCGGATCGAGGAAGTCTCTTCACCTCTCAATTTTGGGAAAGTTTCCAAAATGCTATGGGAACCCGCCTTTCCTTTAGCACCGCCTTTCACCCTCAATCAAGTGGTCAAGTAGAATGCGTCAACCAGATTCTAGAAGACATGCTTCGAGCTTCTGTTATCTCATTCAGAACGGATTGGGAGAAATGCCTTCCATTTGCCGAATTTGCTTATAACAACAGCTATCAATCTAGCTTGGGTAAAGCCCCTTTTGAAGTTCTCTATGGACGAAGGTGTCGAACGCCTCTTAACTGGTCAGAAACCGGGGAAAGACAATTCTTTGGCCTGGATAAGATCCAGGAAGCAGAAGAGCAAGTTCGCATCGTTCGTGAAAAGTTGAAAACAACCCAATCTCGTCAAAAGAGTCAATATGACCGAAAACAAAAGGCTATGACTTTTGAGGTTGACGAGAAGGCTTACCTTTGGGTTACTCCTCTGAAGGGAACCCATCGTTTCAGTATCAAAGGCAAATTGGCTCCTTGCTACATTGGACCCTTTCGCATTCTTGCCAAACGATGAGAAGTTGCCTACCAATTGGAACTACCTCCGCATCTCTCTAGAGTCCATGATGTCTTCCACGTCTCTCAACTCAGGCGTTGCTTCTCGGATCCTATCCGTGGAGTGGACCACGAAACGCTTGATCTTTAGGATAACCTCACATATAGAGAGTACCCCGTTTGTATCCTTGATCAAGCCGAGCGTACCACTCGACATCATAATATCAAGTTTCTCAAGGTTCAATGGTCGCACCATTCTGAGAAGGAAGCAACTTGGGAAAGGGAGGATCGTCTTTGACTTGAGTATCCCGCCTTCTTCCCAGAGGAACCTAAATCTCAGGACGAGATTCTTTTGAGTGGGGGTGAGTTGTCACACCCTAGCTAGTTCATGCTTTAGAGTGTTGCATCATGTCTATTCCATTCAACAGAAACTTGAAATGGGGAGGACAGAACCCCCAGCCCCCTCTGAACCGAACTAGGGTTTACTAAAAACATTTTCAATGAACCTGAAATGCCCTTCTAAAATGTCCATCATTTTTGTCTTGGTTCAGAACCCCTGCCAAAAGTGGTGCACAATTTTCTAGGTCATCCTATGGTCTTTGAATTAAATCATAAATATTTGAATTTGGACATTTAAAATCTATAAAATATTTTAAATGCCCAAATAATCCTAAAATAAAATGTTCCATGTTGTTTATATACTAAACAGTGGGCATGAGCAGTTTTAGGATTTTTGGAGTTGCCTAGGTATTTTTAGAAATTCCACAAAGTTACAGAAAAAAATAGAAAACAGAAATAAAAAGAGAGAGAGGGAAACTAACCTAGCAGCCCACCAGCCGGCCCACCTAGCCGGCCCAGCCCAGCAGCCACTCCAGCGAGCTGCTTGACGTGGCCAGGCAGGCAGGCCGGTGCTTGACGGCGACTTCAGCGCGCGCCACACAGCTGCTCGCCGCCCTGCTTCCTTCCCTCGCCGCCTTGCTGGCCTGGACGACCTCCACGTCGTGCCCCGACCCCTCTGGACACGCCCATTCTCCCCTGCCTCTCTCCCTCGCTCTCCACTGTCGTGGCCGACGCTGCTGCGCCCGCACCACCGGGAAGCTCACGCTCTCCGTCGTCCCTGCGCCGCGCCACCATGTCTAGGAGCTCCGCCGCCCTCCTCTCCTTCGAGCTAGCCGAGCCCCGAGTGCTCGCTTGCCCCGAGGCCTCTGCACCAACCTCGCCCGACCCCGCCACCGCCAGAGATCCCTTTCGCCGTCGCCGCCGCACCAGCTCATCCCCGACCGCGCCGTCTGCTCCTACGTGACCGTCGTGAGCCCAGCTACCTCCTCCCCCTTCCCTTCCTCGCTATCGTGCACCACAGCGAGCACACGAAGCTTCACCGCACGTGCCGCCGCCGAGCTTGTCGCCGACGTGACTCCGGTTACCCACCGGCCACACCACCGTGTCCAACACACTCACCGCACTCGCAGGCGCCCAACGCGCCACTCCACGAGCCTCGCCGAGCCCCGTAGCCTCGGGTTCAACCTCGCCCAAACTCCGGCGACCGCCAAGGTCATTGCCGGCGATGTTTCCGGCCACCCAGAGCTCCACCACTGCCACCAAACAATGCGGCTCGCTTCCCGCGTCCTGTAGATGCCCTCCGCCGCCCTTTTGGACGCCGGAGCACGAAAATGCACTTCCACCACCGCGTCTAGCCTCGTCGGCGGCTAAATGCCGGCGGGTTTGACCCCGTTGACTTTGACTGGGTGGGCCGAGGTTGACTCCCCCTGAGTCTATGACAAGTGGGGCCCGCTCTACTAATTAACCTAGATTAGCACTAACTAAATTTAGTTAGTTTAAATAACTACTTACACGCGGGACCCACTGGTCAGTTGACCTGGACCAGCTCCGTTGACCACTCACATCCTGACGTAATGCTGATGCAATAAACTATTTACTGGAATTATTTTTACACAGGAAATGCCAGAAAATACCACAAACTTCAAAAAATCATAGTAATTAATCTGTAGCTCCAAATGCAAAGTGTTATATATGAAAAATGATCAGAAAAATCCAATCTATCCATCTGTACTGGTTCCATCATTTTTAAGCAAGATAACCTGCTGTTTAGTGCAGAACAAGATAAAGCACTTAAAAGGGCCACTTATGAGTTTGAAACTTGAATCTTTGGTTCAAAATAGTTCAAACCCATCTGGTCTTAGTTGCATTAGCCCAATACACTCATTTTGCCATGTCTCATGCATGCATCATATTGTTGCATATGGCTTGGTGATGATTGTGTATCGGTGCTCTCTACGGCAGGTTCTGCCCCCGAGGAGTACCGTGGTTACCCCAACGAAGAACAATACCAGTGCACCGACCCATTAGGCAAGCAACCAACCATTTGATCATATCGATACAATCCCATGTTCTCACTTCTGCTCTCTTTTACTGCATTAAGACAACGCGATTCAAACTGCTGTGTGCTACGGTAGTTGAACCCATTTCCTCTGCATGACCTTTCATTGCCATAGTAACTAGATGAAACCCACTAGCATGTGTAGGAGTTGATTGAGCCATATGAATGAGTTGTTCCTACCTTGCTATGCCTGCTATGCTTAGAGTTGTGTCAGGTCTGGTTCATCTGGGTGATGGGCTAGAGTGAAATGATTAAGTCAGTATGAGAGTGATGTGTTGAACACGATTTGGTAAAGGTATCGATGAGAGGCCATGTAGGAGTACATGGTGGGTTGTTTCATTGAAGCCGTCCTTAAGCACTGAGATCTGTATGTGTGATTTAAGAATCAGCTACTACCATGCATTTGGTCCGAAACCAATGGACCCTCTCGGCTTCTTATTCAACCTAGTCCTCTGTCCAGGAGTTGCAAGTAGTTTCTAGTGTTTGTAGTTTACTGGAGGCCGTGGACAGCGCTGACCCCGGGGTGGGCTGTGATGCGGTAGGTACGTGGCATGGTTTATCGGATGCCCGTTAGGTATCTCGGGAACCCTGCACACATTGTTTGGGTCCGTATGTGGAAACCTCGACCGGACTCCCTGCGGATGGAACCTGAATAGGCGATAAACCTGGACTAGAGACATAGGTGTTTAGGTAGGTCGTGGCCGACACCCACATTGGGCTTCCACTTGAAGGTTGCTGAGTAGATGTCGTGTAAATGATGGTAAGTGGTGAGAGCATGTATGAAGAAGTACACCCCTGCAGGGTTAACATCATCTATTCGAATAGCCGCATCTGCGGTAAAGGACTACTTGGTTGGCTATACAGTTCATAGACAAGTAAATGGAAACTACTAAAAGCCTCAAGATAAGCGTGAGTGCCGAGGATGGATCTTCCGTAGGAAGACGGAGGTGGATCCTCGGTAGTGTATTGAAGTGGTGAGTAGTGGACTCGAGTGCGCAAAACCATTTCAAGTTGGAGTCTCGTAGGATAGCTTAGCCAAGAGTCAGAGTTGGCTTGCTGCAATAACCCTACCAACCCTTCTTGATAATGTGCATGTATGTAGGATCTGATGTAAGTCTTGCTGAGTACCTTTGTACTCATGTTGCTTTAATTTACGTTTTACAGAAGATGCTACAACCCCTTCTGATGGGTTCTTCGTAGACGTTGACATCGATGAATAGGCTGAAGCCCAGGTGGTGATCATGAGCTCATGAAGGACCATGTAGTATAGTCAGGCTTACCCAAGCCTCTTTTATTTTACTAGTTGTCTGTACTCAGACAAGTTACTTCCATTGTTGGCTTGTATGCTTGTATGACTTGAATGTGGGTCGTGTGACCCGTACTTGTGTGTATGATATGTATGGCTCTCTGAGCCTTTAAATAAAGTACTTGTGTTGTAGAGTCATGTTGTGATGCCTTGTTGTATTTGCACATAATGAGCATATTGTGTGTATGATTGAAATGCTTGGTATGTGTGGGATCTGACTATCTAGTTGTTTATCCTTAGTAGCCTCTCTTACCGGGAAATGTCTCCTAGTGCTTCCACTGAGCCATGGTAGCTTGCTACTGCTCCGGAACACTTAGGCTGGCCGGCATGTGTCCTTCTTTGTTCCTGTGTCTGTCCCTTCAGGGAAATGTCACGCGATGAATACCGGAGTCCTGTTAGCCCGCTACAGCCCAGTTTACCGGAGTCCTGCTAGCCTAGTGCTATAGCCCGGATTCACTCGCTGATGACCGACACATTCGATGTTGGGTCATGGATGCCTGTCCCTGTAAGTCTGTGCCACTTTGGGTTTACGACTAGCCACGTCAGCCCGGGCTCCTTATCATATGGATGCTAGCGACACTATCATATACGTGTGCCAAAAGGCGCAAACGGTCCCGGGCAAAGGTAAGGCGACACCGTGGGAATACTGTGCGTGAGGCCGCAAAGTGATATGAGGTGTTACATGCTAGATCGATGTGGCATTGAGTCGGGGTCCTGGCACTGACCAAGATTTGCTCACTGACAGATGGACCAAGGTCCTGGCCACCGAGGAATATGGACTCGATCGCCCCGACAAAGAGCACACATGGCACAATTCGCTACCTCAACCTAAGAAGGAGAACCTAAGGCACATACCCCAACGCCAGTATGCCATCATGGTCCAGGACAATACACAGGAAACACGAGCAGCATCCTTAAGCCTCGGTGCAATCGTCATAAGCGTCAAGTCGGGGAAATTGGTGCCGAATTCAGCGGCCCCCCAGTCTGGTCAGCGGAAAAAGAACAGCTCAAGCCCATCCGGCCCAAGCAGCATACTCGATCAACCATGTGAAATTCATGGTACCCCCAGAAGGGCGGCCAAGCATACCAATAGAGAATGCCGGATCCTCAAAACAAAACAGCCGGTCGCGCTGGAAACAATGAAGGGAGGTTCCAAACAATGAAAGACCGATCAAACATGGTAAGGTCAAAGGAAGATCCCCCCCACAGTACAAAAATACGACCAATCGTCTCTGACCACATCGACCGTCCGGACAACATCAGCCATAGCAATTTTATTGCACTCACTATCAACCCAATAGTTTGGGGGCTCCATCTCACACGAACCCCCACGGGCATAAAACTATCAATAAACATCTCCTCAAAGATGCCAGGTGCAAAGGCCAAGTTTTAACTGGCCCACCATACTAATGGTTGTCTTCGGATCACCAAACGAATACCACGCCGAAGAATAAGTCTTCGACATTGTCCCCTTATACAGTAAATACAACATACTACCGGGACAAACCACGTTGGCTAGATTCAACGGGGTACAACATTAGGCCAATCCCGCGTGACATAGTCACAATTATGGGCAAGGCTTAACCCCACCCTCAAAGTGGAAATCATACCGCTGCTGGAATAGCGAGTCGTGCCTATTTATCAAATTTTGATTCGGCAGCCAAATACCCGGACACCAACTAAGGAGTCCGAGCTACTTTATGGCATGATAGCGCGGTTCAGCCAGGCTCCGATCAGGCACCCGCGGTTCAACAACAGAACATGCAGCTGCCTTTAAGCATTTGTCTTTACAGACAAACTTTGGCGCAGAACAGGACTGGCGACGTGGAATCAGCTCGGACGCATAAGGCAGGAGCACATAAGTAACCCCCCCCCCCAAAAGGAGGCAGTCCGGATACATTCTAGATCCACACACAGCCTCCTCTAGTCCTGCCATGGCAAGTTCCGCCAAAAAACACCTCTTTTTATAATCATAAACCGTACTCATATGCATAGACATGTCACTCTACTACAATGCGTAGACTTAAATAACACTTACCGGTCGTCGTTCCTCATTGAAGCCTTTCTGTCATAAACGGCACCCACGCCTCATGTTATGCCCCACTACGCCAGGGGCTTCATAATATTCATGATATGGCACAAAGTCCGACCACCTTTTCGTTCGCTCGGCACCCCGAACTTATAGCACTATATGCATCAGCTCCGAATCATGTCTTGGGTCATTAGTTGGGTTTGCCCGTCTCCCATGTTTTGGTACCTTACGTTCCGCTCCATCGGCTAAGGTAGCGCTGGGAGAACTACTGCGATTGTGTCCCGGTTGTTCCGGATGAGCACCTCAGTAGAGAAAGCTGAAAACTGACTGTCATGATATAGCGAGAGTTGGTCAGCTGTTCGAGAGGTTGTAAAATCTTTAAAGATTTATTCCGCATAATGCCATTATAAATGCAAAGTGCGACGGTCCGGTCTTCCGATCAGGCGCAGATAGAGCCCCTAGTACGGTCTTCCGAACACCAGGGGCTGCGCCCACCATACTCGAATTCCTATGGCTAAGTGAGAGTGATAAAGCCCTATAGTCTGATTGCCTGGTTCATGGTGAGGAACACCTCCTTAAAAGGACCCAACAAGGGGATAAAGAGTGTTCAGGTATGTCCCGAACACCCCCATACTTTTTACGTGGGGGCAGAAGCCGATGACTGGCCAACTCTCAGGATTTATATACACTAAACAGCCGCACAGGAAGAACAAACGTTCACATAAACAGGCAATAAATAATAAAAGTGTCATTATCCCGCATTACAAAGAATGGCACGACTGCCTTTAGGGAAATATAGTGTCTTTGGTACACTGATCCGCCACAAGGGGGGCTCCTTTCAGGACACCCTCATAGTACAACTCGGGCTTGCGATGCTCCTTGCCCTCCGGTGGTCCCTCAGTCATCAGCTTCTCAGCATCAAGCTTCCCCCGATGCACCTTCACACGAGCAAACGCCATGCGTGCACCCTCTATGCAGACTGATCTCTTAATGACATCGAGCCGAGGGCAAGCACCATCAATCCGCTTCACGAGCCCGAAGTAACTGCTTGGAATTGGCTCCGCGGGCCACAGCCGGATAACTAAGTCCTTCATGGCTAGTTCGGCTGCCTGGTGCAGTTCGACCAACTGCTTCAGCTGATCGATAAAGGGCATCGGATAATTCAGCGCCAAATACTATGACTAGAAATGCTTCTCCGCAGACTTCTTCTCCTCGGTCCGGTAGAATTGGGCAGCATCTGGTATGCTGCGTGGCAGATCCGCAAACGCCCCGGGAGAAACAAGAATTCAGCTTGTCGCTTAGAGTTCCTCCCATTACTATGCAAAAATGGCCTTGAGTACAAAAGGCCTTACCAGCCGCAACCTTCCGGGCCTCCTGAATGTCCTTCAGAGCACCTCGGGATTCTTCCCGAGCATCCTCTGTGGCTTGGAGAGCTTGGGCGAGTTTGGATTCTCTCCCTACTAGACTCTGCTCCAAGGCCTCGCTTTTCTTTACGGCCTCCTGGAGCTCTCGCTTAGCTTCAATTACCCTGGCCTCGTGCTTCTCACAAAGAGCCTCTTCGATGGCGGCCTTATTGTCGGCTTCGGCCACAACCTTCTTCAGTGCCTCAATTTCGGCACTCGCCCCTAGAGCATGCAATACAAATATTTTCATCAGGCACAACTTCTAATTCATTCTCAACTCAGCAAAAGGATTCGACATACCTTGCTTGTCCTCCAACTGCTTCTTCACGCGGCCAAGTTCCTCTTTGGCCCGTTCCAAACGCTGCTTTAGTCCGGACACCTCCGCACTATGAGCGGCGGTCGCCTCTGCAGACGCCTATTTTCAAACAAAGGGATACACGTCATTAACTGAGTCTCTTGCAAAGCGGAAGATTTTGATCCCCTGGCCGACTTTCTTTCGCCGGACAGTGCATCAGGGGCTACTACTCTTATTATGACAATCTCCAAAAGGTTCCTTCAAAACATACCTCAAAGCCCTTTATAAGACTAAGGAAGGATTCATTCAGTCCGCTCTCAGCGGACTGAATCTTTTCAATCACCACACCCATGAGGGCACGATGTTCATCAACGATAGACACGCTCCTTAGCGCTGTCGATAGGTCGCCTGCCAGCTCTGCTTGGACAGAGGTTGCTGGCGGAGTAGACAAGCCTCCCCCCGTCAGAGGTGGCTGCTCACCCGATCCTGGAGCTTTAAAGGTCTCCAGGACCCTGTCCGGCTGCGGTCCGAACCTAAGATCGCCCTTGCCGTCGACATGCATGGGAGCCGCTGCTCCTATATGTCCGGCCTCAGGGATATGGCCTCCCTGATCCGGGTCCCACTGAGAAGACACCTCGGTGTAGCGCCTAGGCTTCGGGGAAGGGGCCTCTGGAGGAGTCTCGCTCGCCAGGGCATCTGAGCTCAGCGAATCCTCCGATGAGGACTGTCTAGCGTGGGACCTCGCCGGGCTGTACCAAATATGGCAACAGTTAAAACTACTACATCCTAATGACCTCGGGCACGTAGGTGTGTGCGGGTTTCATATACTTACAGTAGCCGTGGTGGACGCCTCGGGGAGGGAACCTTTCCCCCTCTTTGGTGATTTGGCCTCCAGGGATGAGGAGGCCATCCTTTTCTTCCCTCCCCCTGTGGGGGACTCGTCTTCTTCCTCCTCCTCTTCATCTTCGGAGGAAGGATGGTCGCTGGAATCCTCGGATTTTGCGTCCGAAGCATCACGACGACGAAGGCCACTCCGGGTCTTCTTGACCTTCTTGGAGGCCTCTTTCTTCGGCGCCTTGTAAGGCACTGGGACCAGCATCTTCGTCAGAAGAGGTCCGGCCGGTTCCTCCGGCAGTGGGGCCGGACAGTGTATCCGCTCCACCTTTTTCGTCCATTCCTGGGATTATTGTAGAAAGCATGATAAGTGCGCCTCCCTCGGGATATGCCGGCTAAAAGACGGATGGACAGAGCATAACAATGACTTACCGGACTTGCAGAGCAGGATAGTTGATACCCGCGGTCCTCGGCGGAGCCCGGCCACGGTTTGCCGGACTTAAAGAGCACCTTCCATATGTCCTTGTGGGAGGAGCCATAGAGCTCCTGTAGGGTCTGGTGTTCCACAGGGTCGTATTCCCACAAATTGCAGGCTCGACGCTGGCAAGGGAGAACCAGGCGAACTAACATCACCTAGACTATGTTGACAAGTTTGACGTCCTTGTCGACCATACTCTGGACGCGCGTTTGGAGCACTGACAGCTCGTCAGATGAGGACCAGTTCAGGCCCTTCTCGGGCCAAGACATGAGCCGCAGTGGGGCTCCGAATCTGAATTCGGGAGCAGCAGCCACTTTTTACCACGCGGTTCCGTGATATAGAACCACTACTGCTACCACTCCTTGACGTAATCATTGAAGGTGCCCATCGGCCATACGACCTTGGGCATCTTTCTCACCATGGCCCCGCCGTATTCGACGTGCTCGCCATTCACCACCTTGTGCTTCACGTTGAAGATTTTCAGCCATAAGCCGAAGTGGGGTGAAATACGGAGAAAAGCCTCACATATGACGATGAACGTCGAAATAAGGAAAGAATTGGGGGACAGATCATGAAAATCAATCCCGTAATAATATATGATGCCGCGAACAAATGGGTGAAGGCAAAACCCGAGCCCGCGGACGAAATGAGGAAGGAACACGACCCTCTCGTGGGGCTCCGGAGTGGGGACGATCTGTCCCGCTGGCGGAAGACGGTGGCCGATTTTCTTGGCCAAGTACCCGGCCTCTCGGAGCTTTTTGATATCCCTCTCCCAGACGGTAGAGGCCATCCATTTGCCTCCTGCTCCAGATCCGGACATCTTCGGAGGACCTCTCTTTGGTAGAGAAGGAGAGTGATTGGGCGCTAGGTGATACATCTCCAACGTATCTATAATTTTTGATTGCTCCATGCTACTTTATCTACTGTTTTGGACTATATTAGGATTTATTTTCCACTTTTATATTATTTTTGGGACTAACCTATTAACCGGAGGCCAGCCCAGAATTGCTGTTTTTTGCCTATTTCAGTGTTTCGAAGAAACGGAATATCAAAGGAGTCCAAACGGAATGAAACCTTCGGGAACGTGATTTTCTCACCGAACGTGATCCAGGAGACTTTTACCCTACTCCAAGAAGTGCCAGAGGCGGTCACGAGGGTGGAGGGCGCCCCCCCTGGGTGCACCCCTACCTCGTGGGCCCCCTGCTGCTCCACCGACGTACTCCTTCCTCCTATATATACCTACGTATCCCCAAACGATCAGAAGGAGAGCCAAAAACCTAATTCCACCGCCGCAACCTTCTGTATCCATGAGATCCCATCTTGGGGCCTGTTCCGGAGCTCCGCCGGAGGGGGCATCCACCACGGAGGGCTTCTACATCAACATCATAGCCCCTCCGATGAAGTGTGAGTAGTTTACTTCAGACCTTCGGGTCCATAGCTAGTAGCTAGATGTCTTCTTCTCTCTTTTTGGATCTCAATACAATGTTCTCCCCCTCTCTCGTGGAGATCTATTCGATGTATTGCGGTGTGTTTGTTGAGACCGATGAATTGTGGGTTTATGATCCAACTTATCTATGGAAAATATTTGAATCTTCTCTGAATTCTTTTATGTATGATTGACTTATCTTTGCAAGTCTCTTTGAATTATCCTTTTTGGTTTGGCCAACTAGATTGGTAGTTCTTGCAATGGGAGAAGTGCTTAGCTTTGGGTTCAATCTTGCGGTGTCCTTTCCCAGTGACAGCAGGGGCAGCAAGGCACGTATTGTATTGTTGCCATTGAGGATAACAAGATGGGGTTTTTATCATATTGCATGAATTTATCCCTCTATATCATGTCATCTTGCTTAAGGCGTTACTCTGTTTTAACTTAATACTCTAGATGCATGCTGGATAGCGGTTGATGAGTGGAGTAATAGTAGTAGATGCAGAATCGTTTCGATCTACTTGTCTCGGACGTGATGCCTATATACATGATCATTACCTAGATATGCTCATAACTATGCTCAATTCTGTCAATTGCTCAATAGTAATTTGTTCACCCACCGTAGAATATCTATGCTCTTCAGGGAAGCCACTAGTGAAACCTATGCCCCCTGGGTCTATTCTCATCATATCAATCTCTATCGCTTTATTACTTGCTTTGTTTTTACTTTGCCTTTTACTTTTCACTTTGCATCTATCTATCAAAAATACCAAAAATATTATTTATCATCTCTATCAGATCTCACTCTCGTAAGTGACCGTGAATGGATTGACAACACCTAATCGCGTTGGTTGCGAGTAGCTATCGTTTTGTGTAGGTACGAGGGACTTGTGCGTGGTCTCCTACTGGATTGATACCTTGGTTCTCAAAAACTAAGGGAAATACTTACGCTACTTTGCTGCATCATCCTTTCCTCTTCGGGGAAATCCAACGCAGTGCTCAAGAGGTAACAAGAAGAATTTCTGGCGCCGTTGCCGGGGAGGCTCACGCAAGCAAGTCAATAATACCAAGTACCCATCGCAATCCCTATTTATCGCATTACATTATTTGCCATTTGCCTCTCGTTTTCCTCTCCCCCACTTCATCCTTGCTGTTTTATTCGCCCTCTCTTTTTCATTCGCCTTCTTCCCGTATGTATATTTGTTTGTGTTTCCTTGTGCCTTCTTTATGCTTGCTCGCTCGCTGAAAATCTATTGATATGGATCCACTTAAAGTGTTCTACTTGGATCATCTTCGATCCTTATGCTCTCGTGCTGAAACCCCAACTAGTCTAGTTGATGGGAAATCTTTAGATGAGCATGCTCATTATGTGCGTCACCGTTTGTCTGAAAAAGGGAGACTCTTATGGAGTCAAATAAACAGATTGCTGTGTTATGCTTGGAATCTTTGTGAAATTTATGATTTTACTTGTTGCTCTAAGAACCCTAAAAAACACCTTCCTTACCTATGTGAGTTTAATGAAAATGAAATCTTATCTTCTTATGCAAAGGGTGTTTATAGTTACTATGATATCGAACAAATTGAAGAATTTGTTGCTTTTAAGGGTGCTTATGAAGTTGCTTCTTTGATTGAAAAGTATGATATTACTCTCTACGAATCTGAAAATTTTGACATACTTAAATATTGCTATGAAAACTATGCTCATAATGTCTATGTCAAAGAATTTATTGAGAGAATGACCGTTGCTTTGGAAGGAAATAATGATATGCATGAATCTATAAATAATGATGATTCCGATGATTTGATTGAAATATCCCTTGATGAACATGATGCTTGCTATCCTTGTGGCCATGATGCCAATATTTATGAAGATGAATTTGCTATAGTTCCTTATGTTAAACATGAGATCATTGCTATTGCGCCCATACTTGATAGTTCCTTCGATGAAAAGCATGATTGCAATGATTTTACTATAAATCCTCTTGATGTCAATTATTCTAATAATATGCAAAACCCTAAGCTTGGGGACGCTAGTTTTGTTGTGTCTACTATTTGTTGCAATGATCATGATTGGGGTGATTTTTCTTATGATCTTGAAAATTTATTTAATCCCCATGATGAATATGAGATTGATAATATTGTTTGCAGTAACATTGAAAGTGGGTTTGGAAGAGTGTCAACTTTAGATCCCACATATTTGGAGAATATTCAATCTTATGAATTTTTTGATAAAAGTGGGTTTGGAGAGGTCATGACTTTAGTTAATGATAATTCCACTATTTTGGAAGAGAGTCAACTTTGCATGCATGTGGATCGTGTTAAGAATATGTTATGTGATAGCTATATCGTTGAATTTTCTTATGATCCTACATGTAATTATTATGAGAGAGGAAAATATGGTTATAGAAATTTTCATGTTACTAAATTACCTCTCGTTATGTTGAGATTGCTATTGTTTCTTTCCGTTTCTTTACATTTGCTACTTTTTGCTTGCTATGATAATTTGTTTGCTTTAAGATGCCTATGCATAGGAAGTATGTTAGACTTAGATGTGTTTGTCACCTGCTATATGATGCCCTCTTTGTGCTTCAATTCTTGTCTTTCATGTGAGCATCATTGAAATTATGCCTAGCTAGGGGCGTTAAACGATAGCGCTTGTTGGGAGGCAACCCAATTTTATTTTGTGTTTTTTGTTTTTGCTTATGTTTAGGAAAAAATAATCCATCTAGCATATTTTTGGATGTGGTTTTGTATTTTAATTAGTGTTTGTGCCAAGTAGAACCTATAGGATAACCTACCATGATAGTTGATTTGATTCTGGTGAAAAACAGAAACATTGCGCGAACGAATATAGTTTTGTTAAATCACAGGAACGTGCTTTTGCGTTGATTCTTTTTGCTTCTGTTCAATAAACAAATTTTCCAGGACTTCCTATTTTGGTAGAATTTTTAGAGTTCCAGAAGTTTGCAGTAGTTACAGATTGCTACAGACTGTTCTGTTTTTGACAGATACTGTTTTACGTGTGTTGTTTGCTTATTTTGACGAATCTATGGCTAGTAAAATAGTTTATAATCCATAGAGAGGTTGGAATAAAGTAGGTTTAACACCAATATAAATAAAGAATGAGTTCATTACAGTACCTTTAAGTAGTCTTTTGTTTTCTTTCTCTAACGGAGCTCACGAGATTTCTGTTGAGTTTTGTGTTGTGAAGTTTTCAAGTTTTGGGTGAATTCTTTTGATGGATTATGGAACAAGGAGTGGAAAGAGCCTAAGCTTGGGGATGCCCATGGCACCCCCAAGATAATCCAAGGACACCAAAAAGTCAAAGCTTGGGGATGCTCTGGAAGGCATCCCCTCTTTCGCCCACTTCCATCGGTAATTTACTTGGAGCTATATTTTTATTCACCACATGATATGTGTTTTGCTTGGAGCGTCTTGTATTATTTGTGTCTTTGCTTGTTAGTATACCATAATCATCCTTGCTGTACACACCTTTTGAGAGAGACATACATGAATTGGAATTTGTTAGAATACTCTATGTGCTTCACTTATATCTTTTGAGCTTGATAGTTTTGCTCATAGTACTTCACTTATATCTTTTGAGCGTGATAATTTTTGCTCTAGTGCTTCACTTATATCTTTTAGAGCATGCTGGTGGATTTTTTTAAAGAAACTATTGATCTCTCATGCTTCACTTATATTATTTTGAGAGTCGTTAATAGCATGGTAATTTGCTTAATGTTAATATACTTGGTATTCAAGATATGTGAAACTTTCTTTTGAGTGAATTGAATACTAAGATAAGTTTGATGCTTGATAATTGTTTTGAGATATGGAGGTGATAATATCAAAGTCGTGCTAGTTGGCTGATTATGAATTTGAGAAATGCTTGTGTTGAAGTTTGCAAGTCCCATAGCATGCATGTATGGTTAAAGTTGTGTAACAAATTTGAAACATGAAGTGTACCTGGCTTGTGCATCCTTATGAGTGGCGGTCGGGGACGAGCGATGGTCTTTTCCTACCAATCTATCCCCCTAGGAGCATGCTCGTAGTACTTGATTTTTGATGACTTCTAAATTTTTGCAATAGGTATATGAGTTCTTTTGACTAATGTTGAGTCCATGGATTATACACACTCTCACCTTTCCGCCTTTCCTAGCCTCTTCGGTACCGTGCATTGCCCTTTATCACCTTGAGAGTTGGTGCAAACTTCGCCGGTGCATCCAAACCCCGTGATACGATACGCTCTATCACACATAAACCTCCTTATATCTTCCTCAAAACAGCCACCATACCTACCTATCATGGCATTTCCATAGCCATTCCGAGATATATTGCCATGCAACTTCCACCATCATTATCATGACATACATTACTTTCGTCATATTGCCATTGCATGATCATGTAGTTGACATCGTATTTGTGGCAAGGCCACCATGCATTATTTTTCATACATGTCACTCTTGATTCATTGCACCATCCCGGTACACCGCCGGAGGCATTCATATAGAGTGATATCTTGTTCTAAGTTTCGAGTTGTAATCCTTATGTTGTAATCAATAGAAGTGTGATGATCATCATTATTAGAGCATTGCCCAAAAAGAAAAAAAGAAGAAGAAAGGCCAAAAGAAAAAAAAGAAAGGCCCAAAAAAAGGAAAAAAGAAAAAGAAAAGAAAAGAAAAAAGGGCAATGCTGCTATCTCTTTTTCCACACTTGTGCTTCAAAGTAGCACCTTGTTCTTCATGTAGTGAGTCTCATATATTGTGCTTCAAAGTAGCACCTTGTTCTTCATGTAGTGAGTCTCATAAAGTTGTCCTTTTCATACTAGTGGAAATTTTTCATTATAGAACTTGGCTTGTATATTCCTACGATGGGCTTCCTCAAATGCCCTAGGTCTTCATGAGCAAGCGAGTTGGATGCACACCCACTAGTTTTCTTTTGTTGAGCATTCATAGCTCTAGTGCATCTGTTGCATGGCAATCCCTACTCCTCATGTTGACATCAATTGATGGGCATCTCCATAGCCCGTTTATTAGCCTCGTCAATGTGAGACTTTATCCTTTTTTGTCTTCTCCACACAATCCCCATCATCATATTCTATTCCACCCATAGTGCTATATCCATGGCTCATGCTCATGTATTGCGTGAAGGTTGAAAAAGTTTGAGATTATTTAAGTATGAAACAATTGCTTGGCTTGTCATCGGGGGTATAGAAGTTGGGAACATCTTTGTGTGACGAAAATGAAGCATAGCCTAACTATATGATTTTGTAGGGATGAACATTCTTTTGCCATGCTATTTTGAGAAGACATGATTGCTTTGATTAGTATGCTTGAAGTATTATCATTTTTGTGTCAATATGAACTTTTGTCTTGAATCTTTTCGATCTGAATATTCATATCACAATTAAGAAGATTTACATTGAAATTATGCCAAAGTATCATTCCGCATCAAATATTCTTTTTTTTATCATTTACCTACTCGAGGACGAGCAGGAATTAAGCTTGGGGATGCATGATACGTCTCCAACGTATCTATAATTTTTGATTGCTCCATGCCACTTTATCTACTGTTTTGGACTGTATTGGGCTTTATTTTCCACTTTTATATTATTTTTGGGACTAACCTATTAATCGGAGGCCCAGCCCAGAATTGTTGTTTTTTGCCTATTTTAGTGTTTCGAAGAAACGGAATATCAAACGGAGTCCAAACGGAATGAAACCTTCGGGAACGTGATTTTCTCACCGAACGTGATCCAGGAGACTTGGACCCTACTCCAAGAAGTGCCAGAGGCGGTCACGAGGGTGGAGGGCGCCCCTCCTAATCGCGCCCCCTACCTCGTGGGCCCCCTGTTGCTCCACCGACGTACTCCTTCCTCCTATATATACCTACATATCCTCAAACGATCAGAAGAAGAGCCAAAAACCTAATTCCACCACCGCAACCTTCCGTATCCACGAGATCCCATCTTGGGGCCTATTCCGGAGCTCCGCCGGAGGGGGCATCCACCATGGAGGGCTTCTACATCAACACCATAGCCCCTCCGATGAAGTGTGAGTAGTTTACTTCAGACCTTCGGGTCCATAGCTAGTAGCTAGATGGCTTCTTCTCTCTTTTTGGATCTCAATACAATGTTCTCCCCCTCTCTCATGGAGATCTATTCGATGTAATCTTCTTTTTGCGGTGTGTTTGTTGAGAACGATGAATTGTGGGTTTATGATCCAACTTATCTATGGAAAATATTTGAATCTTCTCTGAATTCTTTTATGTATGATTGAGTTATCTTTGCAAGTCTCTTTGAATTATCCTTTTTGGTTTGGCCAACTAGATTTGTAGTTCTTGCAATGGGAGAAGTGCTTAGCTTTGGGTTCAATCTTGCGGTGTCCTTTCCCAGTGACAGCAGGGGCAGCAAGGCACGTATTGTATTGTTGCCATTGAGGATAACAAGATGGGGTTTTTATCATATTGAATGAATTTATCCCTCTACATCATGTCATCTTGCTTAAGGCGTTACTCTATTTTTAACTGAATACTCTAGATGCATGCTGGATAGCGGTCGATGAGTGGAGTAATAGTAGTAGATGCAGAATCGTTTCGATCTACTTGTCTCGGACGTGATGCCTATATACATGATCATTACCTAGATATGCTCATAACTATGCTCAATTCTGTCAATTGCTCAACAGTAATTTGTTCACCCACCGTAGAATATCTATGCTCTTGAGAGAAGCCACTAGTGAAACCTATGGCCCTTGGGTCTATTCTCATCATGTCAATCTCTATCGCTTTATTACTTGCTTTGTTTTTTACTTTGCCTTTTACTTTTCACTTTGCATCTATCTATCAAAAATACCAAAAATATTATTTATCATCTCTATCAGATCTCACTCTCGTAAGTGACCGTGAAGGGATTGACAACCCCTAATCGCGTTGGTTGCGAGTAGCTATCATTTTGTGTAGGTACGAGGGACTTGTGCGTGGTCTCCTACTGGATTGATATCTTGGTTCTCAAAAACTGAGGGAAATACTTACGCTACTTTGCTGCATCATCCTCTCCTCTTCTGGGAAATCCAACGCAGTGCTCAAGAGGTAGCACTAGGGCTTGAGCAGAGGGGAATGGACTAGCAGAAGGAAAAGGCGTGGGTAAAAAGGAAGAGACCTTATCTCTTTATAGAGGCGAAAAAAGCTTTTGCGCCTCCCCACTTGCCTGGTGGAACCCGCTCGTTCCCCACTCGCCACAATTAGCGATGCGTTTTGGCTACTCATACCCGTATTGATGAGAATCCCATAATAAGGGGACACGATCTCTGCTTCGGCAAGACGTGCAGAGGAAACTGCCTCGCAATATGCGTTGTGGCTGGTTGTGGGAAAACGGTTCGAATAATAACTCGACCATAGTGTCATGTCACGTCGTCTAAAATTGCCAACAGATCAGATTTATAAAGTGCTATGCTCTTTACGGTGGTATGTGAAGATCATCTTGCAGATCTGGACATGGTTTAAGTGTTCGATAATTACTTCGGAGTATTCAGCGATGGAACCCGCCTTGCAATGTTGAAGACAGAACTGCGTGCCAGACTCATCGTCATTGAAGCCTGGTTCAGGGGCTAGTAGGGAGTCCTGGATTAGGGGGGTATCCGGACAGCCAGACTATATACTTTGGCCGGACTGTTGGACCGTGAAGATACAAGACTCAAGACTTCGTCCCGTGTCCGGATGGGACTCTCCTTTGCGTGGAAGACAAGCTTGGCGATCCGGATATTATATTTCCTTCTTTGTAATTGACTCCATGTAAAACCTAGCCCTCTCTGGTGTCTATATAAACCGGAGAGTTTAGTCCTTAGAGAAAGAATCATAATCATCATAGGCTAGCTTCTAGGGTTTAGCCTCTATGATCTCGTGGTAGATCAACTCTTGTAACACTCATATCATCAATATCAATCAAGCAAGAAGTAGGGTTTTACCTCCATCAAGAGGGCCCGAACCTGGGTAAAACATTGTGTTCCTTGCCTCCTGTTACCATCAGCCTTAGACGCACAGATCGGGACCCCCTACCCGAGATCCGCCGGTTTTTACACCAACAGAGAGCACCTGCCAAATGTGCTAGATGAAGTACCTCCAAGTGAATCAATCAAGCAAATGGGAATTGGAGAAATCATACCTTCTGAGGCTCAGACTGAAGAGGAACTTATCATTTCTGCACCTAATCAACCTGAAGACAATGCTCAGCCTGAAGACAATCCCCCAAATGATCACATTGATCAGCAAGAGCAAAATCTTCGTCCTGTTCATCCTCGTGTTTCAAATGAAGTACAGATTGAGAAGATAATAGACAGCATCGATGCACATGGTCCACTCACTCGTTCAAGAGCAACACAAAGAGCAACACAACTAACAAATTTCTATGGGCATTTTGCATTCGTCTCAATCTCTGAACCCAAGAAAGTTGCTGAAGCCTTCATGGAACCTGAATGGATTCAAGCTATGCAAGAAGAGCTTCAACAGTTCGAGCTGAACAATGTGTGGGAATTGGTCAAGTGTCCTGATCCTCGTAAGCACAATATCATTGGCACCAAATGGATATATCGCAACAAGCAAGATGAGCATGGTCAAGTTGTTAGAAACAAGACTCGTCTTGTTGCTCAAGGATACACTCAAGTGGAAGGGATTGACTTCGATGAAACATTTGCTCTGGTGGCTAGGCCTGAAGCCATTCGCATACTGCTAGCCTATGCAAATCATCATAACATCCTTCTGTATCAACTGGATGTGAAGAGTGCTTTTCTCAATGGCGAGATTGAAGAAGAAGTGTATGTTGCACAACCTCCTGGCTTTGAAGATCCAAAACATCCTGATATGGTATACAAGCTCAACAAGGCACTGTATGGCCTCAAACAAGCCCCTTGCGCTTGGTATGACACACTCAAAGATTTCCTGAAGAGCAAAGTCTTCAAACCTGGTTCCCTGGATCCCACACTCTTCACGAAAACATATGATGGTGAACTATTTGTGTGCCAAATCTATGTGGATGACATTATCTTTGGCTACACTAACAAGAAATACAGTGATGAGTTTGGTCACATGATGCAAGAGCAATATCAGATGTCCATGATGGGCGAGCTAAAGTTCTTCCTGGGTCTCCAAATCCGTCAGCAACGCAACGACATCTTCATATCTCAAGAAAAATATCTCAAAGATTGCCTGAAGAAGTTTGGAATACAAGACTGCAAAGGATACACGACGCCAATGCCAACCAAAAGTAATCTGGGTCCCGACGCCAATGGTAAAGAGTTCGATCAAAAGGTATACCGCTCCATGCTTGGTTCTTTACTTTATTTATGTGCATCTAGGCCAGATATAATGCCTAGTGTTTGCATGTGTGCCCGATTCCAAGCGGCACCAAAGGAATCGCATCACTTAGCCGTGAAGCGAATTCTTCGATATTTGGCTTACACCCCAACACTAGGATTATGGTATCCAAAGGGCTCAGAGTTTGATCTAGTTGGATTCTCAGATGCTGATTACGCTGGTGACAAGGTTGATCGCAAATCCATATCAGGCACATGTCACTTTCTCGGACGATCTCTTGTCTGTTGGTCTTCAAAGAAGCAGAACTGTGTATCACTCTCCACTACTGAATCCGAATACATAGTTGCTGGATCTTGATATGCTCAGCTTCTCTGGATGAAGCAAACTCTCAAGGACTACGGTATCCACCTGAAGAATGTGCCACTCTACTGTGACAACGAGAGCACCATCAAAATTGCCAACAACCCAGTTCAACACTCGAAGACAAAGCACATTGAAATTCGTCATCATTTTCTCAGAGATCATGTAATGAAGGAAGATATTGATATCATTCACGTCAACACTAAAGAGCAATTGGCTGATATCTTCACAAAGCCCTTGGATGAGAAAAGGTTTTGCAGGTTGTGGTGTGAGCTGAATATCTTGGAATCCTCAAATGTCCTGTGAATGGACACACCTCCTAACACTTATGCATTTTGATGACTTAGATGTGCAACACACGAAGTAATGTATATCTTCAATCAATGAAGACATACACTCTAAGTGCGAATACATTAATGCGAAATTTGACTTCGGAGCGCCACGATAATTGTGCGCCGTGTCTGGGTCTATTACTTCCTATACGGTGGGTAACGCAACCACCAAACTTTTGTTTAAGTGTTTCTCTTGGCGTTATGATTGCAAAGTCTTCATATTTGATTTGTCTTCATCCTTGACTTATGTTCATGTTTATCTTCATCCTGTTGATTTGGTCTAATACTGGTTGTATACATATTTGTGTTCTGTCCTCTACATCATTCACTTATAGCTATGACTTCTTGCTGAATCTTTTGATCTAAGTGAATGTGATCGGAATCTAACCTATCTATGCTTCTACCTCAACTCTATCTGTCCAAATCATATGCACTCTATTGAAAACTGTCGATTGTCTTCACTGAGACCTTGTCAGCTGAAGTCAATCTGACAAACATTTATATCTCTTTTTAATGCTATATCCTTATTGCCTGACAATTGGAGAAGCCGGAATGACCACCCCGACAATCCAGGCATGCGTGGGAACATGGAACAACTTCCGATGTGTTGCATGCTTGCCACGTGTGCTTCAGATGTGAACCGTCAGGGGCACCTGCGTAATTGCACTGTGCCATCCCTTTCCTTATAAACACCCATCACATCGCGGTCAAAATCCTTCTTCCACCTCACCACCTCTCGCAAACCCAAGCGCCATCGCTAGCTCTCGACGACGCCGGCGAAAAAGCGCTTAGCTGCCACGACCTCACCGACGTCGTCCTCACGCCGGCTGTGGACCTCGTCTTATCCGCCGCCGTCGTAGGTGTCTTCCATCGCCAAGTTAGGGCATGGGAGATCGAACTGCTTGGCCTCCAAATTCGTTCCGTCTAGCAGTTCTTCGTGTGGTAATTAAAACTTACTTTTTACCATCTTTCTGATCTGGTAGATTCATCCTTCTTTGCCAAAAGTGGTTTATATAGTTCCAAAGATGAATCTATCCTGCTCTGCATCTCATATTATGCCTAGTCTGTTCACTTATGCTTCTCTACAAGTTAGATTCCTCACTTGTACTTATTCTTGGATTCGTACAAATCTGGAACCAACTCACAACAAATAAGTGAATGTCTTCGCTGTATGAGGTCAATGTCTTCAAACTGATTTATCTTCAAAATCTTCTAAGAATGCATATGACCTCTTCCCCTTCCCTTGCACCTCTAATGCTGTCACAGGTACATGTCTGTGGGAGAATCCCTTGGTTCTCATAGTCTGCATTCATTTGCAGAATTCTTACAGAGTCACATAAATTCTCCTGAAGCCAGTTCTTGTCTGACTAGCCGTCAGAAGCCTTTGCTAGTTCTGAAGCCATTTAGTTTAAGCTTCATGGCAATTGAGAAGTCAGCAAGAAAGGGAGGCAGACATGCTGTGGTAATACATCCAAAGATTTGCCGCCAGATCTGCACGAACTGTACAAGACAGACCCTGAAGAAACCTATGGTGAACGCAAGAATCGAATCCAAAGGATTCGAAGATATTGGGCAGAGGAATGGTTCAAGTATAGATTTGTCACTGCTGGGTATGCCGAGAAGAATGCCATCAAGAGACCTTGGGGAGATATATTATACAAAAATCTTCCACCCAGGTCCAAGTCTGAAGCTATTAATCAAGGCTTCTATCCGTGCATGGTTCGAGGACCACGGCCAGAGAATGCTGACCCATCTTCTCTGCTGTGGTGTCGTGAAGACAATCTTTTCAAGCGCAACTTCAAGTTTGCCAAAGACTCTACTGTGAAGAACAAGAAGGCATTTCGAATTGACTTCAACCCAGGTTCGTCTGCTCCTCGGGAAGATGGCACTCGTGAAGCAAACGAGAACAGAATCGGCCCCTTCAACAACTTCAATGGTCTCCTCTCTTACATCGCCACTCAGAGGGACACAGTGGATCAGTCTGGAGATGAAGCTGATTCTGATGAAGCTCCTGCTCCACCGAAGCCTCAAAAGTAGAAGAAACCAAAGGCTTCAAAACCTACTGCTACACCAAAAGCTTCTCGAGTGAAGCCATTGGCAACTGCCCCTCTTGAACCAAGTAACAATTCTGAAGATCTCTCTCGCATCTCCAAGAAGAAAGAGAAGCCCCAGAAGAGAAATCTCCAAAGTTCTGGTCAAGCCCTGACTCCTGCTGCCGTTCTGAGGAACAAAACTGAAGCCATTGATCTGTCAAGTGATGAAGATCTTGGTGATGCTGCTCTCGAACTGCTGATAAAGAGCAAGCAGGAGGCGAAAATCTTCAAAGATTTGCCCCTCTTTGAAGTGGACATACTGAACAACTTCATTGATGACCTTTAGCTCCCAATTGGCCTCAGCGTCTCCTTTCATGGAGCCATTGCTCCTGAGCCAGCTCTAGCTCAGAGAATTGTTGAACTGAAAAACAAGATTGACTATGAAAAGGCTCAGTTCAAGAAGCATATGGCCAACCTCAGTGTGACTGATGTCCAAAACTTCAAGCACATGATGCATGAGCTCAAGGAGGCGTTTCACACGAAACGTGACGAAGCTAAAGGTTCATGAGAGCGCATAAAACTCCTCGCTGCCAAGTGTGTTCAAGCTTACAATGAAGACGAGAAGCGCAAGGCACTTGGGCGTCCTGGCATCGACCTAAGATGGCTGCCAAGAAGAAGAAGCCTTCTGTGGCCCAAGCTGAAGCATCCAGGCGGGGAGAACCTCGCATTGTCTTCCCTGCCAGCATGATAGGCTCGAAGCCTAAGGTCCCCACAGTGGCTTCAGAACTGAAGAAAACCAGGGCAGATGAAGCCAAATCCAGAAAGCGCAAACTCAATAACAACAATGATGATGCTACACCAACCAAGAAGAGAAATACCAAGAAGAAAGATCGGGCTGCTCCCACAGAGCCCCTGGTTGTCGAGCCCATCTCTGTTGCTCGACCTGCATCCGAACACCAAGAGCGTCAGTTGATTGTTCACGAGCCTGCTTCCACAGAGGCTCCTGAAGCTAAAGAAGTTCCAGTCGTTGACCCCATCACGGCTGAAGACATTGGTCCCCAAGACAATGTAGATGATGATGAAGTCCTTCCTCAAATCGAGCGCCAACCGGTATCATCGCCTGCTCTCACGAACAGCGAATTCATCAGTATTGGTCTTCCTTTGACGCCAATCCCTCAGGATGCCTCATGGGCTGATCGCCCTCAACCAGCAACTCCAAGTCAAGACTCACCAAGAACTCCCCCACCTCAAGTCACCAATACGGTGCTTGATGATGATGACAACTATGTTGTCCATCCAACTCCTCCTCCAAAGGCATCGCCCGCATTTCGCAGGCTTCGCAAAGGACCAAGGCCACAAGTCGCTCCATCGAGCGTTCCAGAAGGAGAAGTGCAACCCAACTTGGCAACACACTTGAAGCCACTCCAACAGCGAATGTCTTTGCGTCTGAAGCCAATGCTGCTGAAGACATACCGACTGCATCAGCCGATGAAAATCAAGAACCTCGTCAAGAACAAGAACGTGTTGCCACACCCCCTCCCAACCTAGAAGATGTTCTCGAGGAGAATGTGTCTGTGCCCGACCCTCCAGCTACTCAAGTGGAGGTTGAAAATCCTGAGGCGGCCACCAATAACACTACTGACGCCAATGACATTGTCATGGCTGAAGCTAATGTGGCGCCTACAGTAACCACCGTGCATGAAGCCAATGATGCACCTGCACCAAATGTGCAGCCTGACGCACTTGTCAATACCCCTGCTCCCGTTCCGCCACCAAGGCCACACACCATTGAGCAAGCATTCTATCAAGGCGAGCTTGTCACTGTCAGATGGCCAATTCTGGTTCCTCTGCCTGCTCCCGGACCTCAGTTTGACTATCATGTGGAGCACATGCCATAGGTTCAGAAGCCAAAACCGAGGCTGCCAAGGTTTCCAGGTACTGCATCTGCACCAGGATCATTCAACGTCAATGGCTTCATTGCGCACATCACTTTCTTTGATAGCGCCAAGAACCCATATTCCAAGCCAAGAATATCATCAGATCGGTTCTGGAGTTATCAGCAGCGCAGTTATTACTCCCGTGTCCTATACAATCAAGGGCGCATATTTCCCCATATGCGTCTGAACTGCGAAGCCATTGCTGGCCTTCCTTGCTTAGAAGAAGCCCTCGACTGTTTCAGAGATGCATGCCTTCTCCAGTTTGTGTCAGATAAAGAACATTGGAATGAAGAGCTTCTGCTACAATTCTATGCAACTCTCCACATTCGTGGCTACAACAGGGATCCAAAGACATGGGTCCTTGAGTGGATGACAAGCAATGTACACTGAGGGAGTTCTGGACTAGGGGGTGTCCGGATAGCCAAACTATCATCATCGGCCGGACGCCAAGACTATGAAGATACAAGATTGAAGACTTCGTCCCGTGTCCGGATGGGACTTTCCTTGGCGTGGAAGGCAAGCTTGGCGATACGGATATGTAGATCTCCTACCATTGTAACCGACTCTGTGTAACCCTAGCCCTCTCCGGTGTCTATATAAACCGGATGGCTTTAGTCCATAGGACGAACAACAATCATACCATAGGCTAGCTTCTAGGGTTTAGCCTCCTTGATCTCGTGGTAGATCCACTCTTGTAACACACATCATCAATATTAATCAAGCAGGACGTAGGGTTTTACCTCCATCAAGAGGGCCCAAACCTGGGTAAAACATCGTGTCCCTTGTCTCCTGTTACCATCTGCCTAGACGCGCAGTTCGGGACCCCCTACCCGAGATCCGCCGGTTTTGACACCGACATTGGTGCTTTCATTGAGAGTTCCTCTATGTCGTCACCGATAGGCTCGATGGCTACTTCGACCATCATCAACGATGCAGTCCAGGGTGAGACCTTTCTCCCCGGACAGATCTTCGTATTCGGCGGCTTTGCACTGCGGGCCAATTCACTTGGCCATCTGGAGCAGATCGAAAGCTACACCCCTGGCCGTCAGGTCAGATTTGGAAGTTTAAACTTCACGGCGGACATCCGCGGGGACTTGATCTTCGATGGATTCGAGCCATAGCCGAGCGTGCCGCACTGTCATGGCGAGCATGATTTAGCTTTGCAGCCAGACAGTACCCTGGAGGCCGCACTCGAACCCGCTCCGATCTTCAATTCGGAGTCGGCTGTGCAGATCGAGGACGGATGGCTAGACACCGCCTCGGGGGCTGCCACCTCTATGGCGATAGAGCCGAACACTGACCTTGTCCCTCATAAAGCTCGTGACTCCAAGGTGCCGGACTCCTCGCCGGACTCCGAACCTCCCGCGCCCCCTCCGATCGAATCCAATTGGGCGCCGATCATGGAGTTCACCGCAGCGGACATCTTTCAACACTCACCTTTTGGCGACATCTTGAGTTCGCTAAAGTATCTACCATTATCAGGAGAGCCCTGGCCGGACTGCGGTCAGGACGGTTGGGATGCGGACGACGAAGAAATTCAAAGCCCACCCACCACCCACTTGGTAGCCGCTGTCGACGATCTAACCGACATGCTAGACTATGACTCCGAAGCCATCGACGGTATGGACGAAGATGCCGGAGACGACCAAGAACCAGCGCCTACTGGGCACTGGAAAGCCACCTCATCATATGACATATACATGGTGGATATCCCAAAGGATGGGAATGGCGAAGAAACAACGGAGGATGACCCCTCCAAGAAGCATCCCAAGCGCCAGCGTCAGCGGCGCCGCTCTAAATCCCGCCACAGCAAGAATGAAGACTCCGGCACTGGAGATAATAATACACCGGATAGTGCCGAAGACAATCCACTCCAGCAAGATGCAGCGCAGGAGGACGGAGACGCTAGCCCTCATGAGAGAGTGGAAGAAGAAGAGGTAGAGGATTATATGCCTCCCTCCGGAGATGAGGCAAGCCTCGAAGACGATGAATTCGTCGTGCCTGAGGATCCCGTCGAACAAGAGCGTTTTAAACGCAGGCTTATGGCCACGGCGAACAGCCTCAAGAAAAAGCAGCAACAGCTTAGAGCTGATCAAGATCTGCTAGCCGACAGATGGACTGAAGTCCTCGCGGCCAAAGAGCATGAGCTCGAACGCCCCTCCAAAAGCTACCCTAAACGCAAGCTGCTCCCCCGATTAGAGGAGGAAGCGTATGAACCTGCATCACCAAGAGACAATACGGCTGACCGACCACCCCGTGGTCGCGACAGAGAGGCCTCTAGGCCCTTCACTAGACCCGTACCCCGGCATTGCTCGAAAAGCACAAGGCCACAGGGGAACGCTTCGGACTTGCGAGATATATTGGAGGATAAGGCAAGACAATCAAGATCGATCTACGGATCGCGTGGGCGCCCTACGGTACGTGACGACAGCCGTCGCGCCGGACACAGTAAGTCCGGCCGGGTCGAACAAAACAGACAAAGTTCTTTTGAGCTCCGTCGCGATATCACCCAGTACAGAGGCGCCGCACACCCACCATGCTTCACAGATGAAGTAATGGGTCAGCAAATCCCTGAAGGGTTCAAACCCGTGAATATCGAATCTTACGATGGCACAACAGACCCCGCGGTTTGGATCGAAGACTATCTTCTTCACATCCACATGGCCCGCGGTGACGATCTTCACGCCCTCAAATATCTCCCCCTCAAGCTTAAAGGACCAGCTTGGCATTGGCTTAACAGCTTGCCAGCAGAGTCAATTGGGAGTTGGGAAGACCTGGAAGCCGCATTCCTCGATAACTTCCAAGGGACGTATGTGCGGCCACTAGACGCTGATGACCTAAGCCACATAATTCAGCAGCCAGACGAATCGGCCAGACAATTCTGGGCACGGTTCTTAACTAAGAAAAACCAAATCGTCGACTATCCGGATGCGGAGGCCCTCGCGGCCTTCAAGCATAATATCCGCGACGAGTGGCTTGCCCGGCACCTGGGACAGGAAAAGCCGAAATCCATGGCAGCCCTCACATCACTCATGACCCGCTTCTGCGCGGGTGAGGACAGCTGGCTATCATGCAGCAACAACCTCAGCAAAAATTCTGGCAGTCCAGATTTCAAGGACCGAAATGGCAGGTCGCGTCGTAACAAAAATAAGCGCCGCATCAATGGCGACAATAGTGAGGATACGACAGTCAATGCCGGATTCAGAGGCTCTAAACCCTGTCAGCGGAAAAAGCCATTCAAAAGAACTACTCCGGGTCCGTCCAATTTGGACCGAATACTCGACCGCTCGTGCCAGATACACGGCACCCCCGAAAAACCAGCCAACCACACCAACAGGGACTGTTGGGTATTCAAGCAGGCAGGCAAGTTAATTGCCGAAAAGAATGACAAGGGGCTGCATAGAGATGACGAGGAAGAGACCAGACCGCCGAACAATAGAGGACAGAAGGGTTTCCCCCACAGGTGCGGACGGTGAACATGATATACGCAACACACATACCCAAAAGGGAGCGAAAGCGTGCACTCAGGGATGTATACGCGATGGAGCCAGTAGACCAAAGTTCAATCCATGGTCCTCCTGCCCGATCACTTTTGACCGACGGGACCACCCCACCAGCATCCGCCACGGCGGATTCGCCACATTGGTCTTAGACCCAATCGTCGATGGATTTCACCTCACCAGAGTCCTGATGGACGGCGGCAGCAGCCTGAACCTGCTCTATCAGGATACAGTGTGCAAAATGGGCATAGACCCCTCAAGGATTAAACCTACCAAGACGACCTTTAAAGGCGTCATACCAGGTGTAGAAGCCAATTGTACAGGCTCAGTTACACTGGAAGTGGTCTTCGGATCCCCGGATAACTTCCGAAGCGAGGAGTTAATCTTCGACATAGTCCCGTTCCGCAGCGGCTATCATGCCTTGCTCGGACGTACCGCGTTTGCAAAGTTCAACGCGGTGCCGCACTACGCATACCTCAAGCTCAAGATGCCAGGCCCTCGAGGAGTCATCACGGTCAACGGAAACACTGAACGTTCTCTCCGAACGGAGGAACATACAACGGCTCTCGCGGCAGAAGTACAATGCAGCCTCTTAAGGCAATTCTCGAGTCCGGCCGTTAAGCGGCTGGACATAGATAAGCGCGCCCGGAGTAACCTACAACAAGACCACCTGGCACATTCCGAGCACGCGTAGCAGTGCGGCCCCAACCCCAGCCCCTACAAAACGTCAAAACAGGTCCTTCGCGTACACCATTACGCTCTGAAGATACCATGGGCATGGGGAGAGGGGCACGACCACAATAAGCCCAGACTGCGGCTCAACCACACCAGGGGCTCTCAAGTGTGTCGTTCTTTTTTGTCCTTTTTACCTTTTATTTTTTACCCACAAGACTCCGTTCGTCAGAGGCCCTGTCCGGCAGCAGACCTGCCGAACTCACGATGCAATGTCCAGGGAAGGATAAATGCTACAACGAATATACAGGTGGTCTCCATTACGAGCATTTTTATACACCAATCCGCAGCCTACCCCTGGAGGGGGACATGTTTAACAGTCCCATCCCTTGCTTATCGCACTATTTGTATCGTTCTGCATTCATAGCAGCACTTATTGAATAAAACAATGCAGCACCTTTTTGCTCATAATTGCATTTCTTTTTCATACATATGTTCATTTACGACATGTCGCATCCGTACACTTTGGTACGGTTAAAACACACCAGGGGCTTATGTTTCCCACATCATGGTGTGATAAGTCCGAATACTTTCACAAGTACAGCACCCCGAACTTATAGCATTATATGCATCGGCTCCGAATCATGTCTTGGGTCAATAGTTGGGTTTGCCCGGCTCCCATGTTTTGGTACCTTACGTTCCGTTGTATCGGCTAAGGTAGCACTGGGAGAACCACTGCGATTGCGCCCCAATTGAGCTGGGTTAACGCCTCAGTGGAGAAAGCTAAAACTGACCATCATGATGAGGCGAGAGCCGGTCGCTGTTCGAGAGGTTTTTGCGAGTCCTTAAAGACTTATGCCGCTTAGAGCGAGGAGCCGGATCTTGTCCGGCCCAGGCGTGGATAGCGCCCCAAACTCGGCCTTCTGAAGACTAGGGGCTTCACCGAAATTTAAAATTATAGAATTCTATGGCTAAGTGAGAGTGTTCAAGCATTAAGTCCGGTTGCCTTGTTCGCTGTGTTGAGCGCCTCCCTAGATGGACCCAAAAATGGGAACAAGAGTGCTCAAGTTTATCCCGAACACCCCAGCACTCGTGGCATGGGGGCTGAAGCCGACGACTTGCCATCTCTCAGATTTGATAAACAGCCGCACAGAAGGTAATATTTTAAATTAACAAGCATTGCTTAGCGCATATGAACTAAGTTTTCAGCGCACAGGATAACAAAATGCGAGTCTACTCAAAAATTACATCTTTGGAGCACTCCCCCGCAATAGTGCGGGCGCCCTTCAGCAAACTCTTATAATACATCTCGGGCGTGCGATGCTCCTTGCCCTCTGGTAGCGGGTCCGTCACAAGCTTCTGGGCATCCATCTTGCCCCAGTGCACCTTTGCGCGGGCAAGGGCCCGACGGGCACCCTCAATACAGGCGGAGTGTTTGATGACTTCAACCCACGGGCACGCATCCACCAGCCGCCGCACCAGGCCGAAGTAGCTCCCAGGCATGGCCTCCTTAGGCCACAGCCGAACTATGAGGCCCTTCATGGCCTGTTCGGCCACCTTGTGGAGCAAGACCAGCTGCTTTAGCTGGTCGCTAAGGGGCTCCGGATGTTCGGCCTCAGCATACTGAGACCAGAAGACCTTCTCCGTCGAGCTCCCCTCCTCGGCCCGGTAGAATGCGGCAGCATCGGACACGCTGCGAGGAAGATCTGCGAACGCTCCTGGAGAGCTCCGAATTCGGGTAAGCAACAGGTAATTAACACTCACATGCTTACTTTGCATGAAAAATGCCTTACCCGCTGCTATTTTCTTCACCGCCTCAATCTCCTGGAGGGCCTTGTAGGCTTCGGCCTTAGCGGCTTTGGCACTCTCAAGAGCTGTTGCAAGCTCAAACTCTCGAGTCTTCGAGTCACGCTCCAGGCTCTCATGTTTTTTCACGAGATCCTGGAGCTCTTGTTGTACCTCCGCCACCCGCGCCTCCTTCTTCTCTCGCTCGGTGCGCTCCGCGGACGCATTGCGTTCGGCCAAGGGCACCGCCTCTTTCAGGGTCGCCACCTCGTTAGTGGCCCCTGCAATACCCACGTTATCCTCGTCATTCTTTTGCAACCAAAATCCTTTTCTATAAGGTACAATTTTAATAAGGTGTTACTCACCTTCCTTGTCCTCGAGCTGCTTCTTGGCACGGCCGAGCTCGTTCTCGGACCACTCGAGGTTTTCCTTCAAAGTATTGACCTCCGCAGTCAGTGCGGCAGAGGTCAGCAGCGCAGCCTGCAATCCCATATTGGCATATTTATTATGACTCCTGCGTATATCTTTTTAGATCCTCAGTCCGGCTTTTCTTTCCGAACACCGAACCGAGCATCAGGGGCTACTGTCTATGCGGTACCATTTTATACATATTGAAATTCTTACCTCAAAGCCTGTTAGAAGGCTGCTGCAGGCTTCGGTCAGCCCGCTCTTGGCGAGCTGCACCTTCTGAATCACCGCACTCATAACGGTGCGGTGTTCCTCTTCGATGGAGGCGCCATTGAGAGCCTCCAGCAAGCTATCCGGCGCCTCTGGTTGGACGGAGGCTGCCGGCGTCACGGTCTTGCCCTTCTTACGAAGGGGTCGTCCGCCGAACTCCGGAGCCACTGTGGGTTCCGGGGCCGAGTCCGGTGCAAAGTCCGGGAGGTTGTCCTGCGACACCTCCGGGGCCCTCTCCTCCTGGTGGGTCCCTTCCTGGGATCCCACCTCGGCATCATCCGTGTCACGGGGGGTGGAGGCAGTCGGAAGAGAATCCATATCCGACGCACCTAAGGACCCACTTGATGAAGTGGGAAGATCATCCTTAGGCGGACTGCAGGGTTGTATGCGGCATTAGAAAGACATTATGTGGCAAAAAATATAAACCTTGAAGTTATTCGGGAGTCCGGATACTTATGATCTCGCCAGGGGCTTGGCCCTTGGAGGCCAGTCCTCGTCGTCGTCACTGGCGTTGGCGGAGCAGTCCGGGGGAAGAGTTTTTCCCTTCTTGGACCCTTCGGCCTCCCTTGTTGGGGACGCCTTCCTTTTCTTCCCTCCCCCCGCCGGGGGAGAGGCTTTCTTCTTCTCCTCCTCGCCTTGGTGGGAGGAGTCAGCCTCGGATTCATCATCCGATAGCACCTGAAAACGGGAACTCTTCCGAGTCCCCGTGGCCTTCTTCTTGGCCTTCTTCTCCAGCACCACGTGGGGTGCCGAAGCCAGCAGCCCCGTTAGACGGGCGTCCGCTGGGTCCTCTGGCAATGGGGCCGGACAGATAGTCCGTTCGGCCTTCGCTAGCCAGTCCTGTCAAAGGTAAAGGGAGTTTAGATCCCGCATAGAGTCAAACTATGGAAATCAAGTGGCAAAATCACTTACCTCGTCAGCTGGACGCTGCGAGCGGAATCCGCGATCTTCGGTAGTGGATGCGGGAGCCTCGGCGCCCTTGAACAGCACCTTCCAGACATCTTCGTACGTAGTGTCGAAGAGCCCGCTCAGAGTTTGGTGCTGCGCCGGATCGAACTCCCACATGTTGAAGCCCCGTCGTTGGCACGGGAGAATCCGGCGGATGAGCATGACCTAGACTACGTTGACAAGCTTGAGCTTCTTGTCCACTAGCTTCTGGATACAGGCTTGGAGTCCGATCAGCTCCTCCGAGTCCCCCCATATCCGGCCACTCTCTTTCCAGGAGGTGACCCGTGTTGGGATGCCAGATCTGAATTCGGGGGCCACTGCCCAATTAGGGTCACGCGGCTCGGTGATGTAGAACCACCCCGATTGCCACCCCTTAATGGTTTCCATGAAAGTGCCCCCCAGCCACGTAACGTGGGACATCCTGCCCACCATGGCGCCTCCGCACTCCGCTTGGCTGCCCTTCACAACCTTCGGCTTGACACTGAGGGTCTTGAGCCACAAGCCGAAGTGGGGCTGGATGCAGAGGAAGGACTCGCACACAACGATAAACACCGAGATGTTGAGGATGAAATTCGGGGCCAGATCATGGAATCTAGGACGTAGTAGAACATGAGCCCCCGGACAAAGGGATGAAGTGGGAAGCCCAGTCCATGGAGGAAATGGGGAAGAAATACTACCCTCTCATGGGGCCTAGGGGTGGGGATGAGCTCTCCCTCGTCGGGGAGTCGGTGCGCGATGTCGCTGGACAAATATCCGGCGTCGCGTAGCTTCTGGATGTGCCCCTCCGTGACGGAGGAGGCCATCCACTTGCCTCCCACTCCGGACATAGTTGGAGAAGGTTGAGGTGAGAAGTGCGGACTTGGGCGCTGGAGCTCGAGTTCGCGGAGATGGATAAGCCAAGGAGGAAGAAGGCGCAGGTAAAAGGGTTGGATCTTTATCCCCTTATATGGGCGGACAAAAACATGTGTCCCCACCAGCCTGGTAAAACTCTCTTATCTCCCAAGCGTCACAATCAATGGCGCGATTGGGTTACCAACGTCCGTATTGATGGGAATCCTGGAATAAGGGGAACACGATCTCTGCTTCGACAAGACGTGCCAAGGAAACCGCTTCGCTAAACGCGCGGAGGTGGAACAATAAAAACAATTCGAGTAAAGGCTTGGTAATGGTGTGACGTCACGCCAGAAAATACATCAGCAGATTGAACTTGTGTAATATTATTCTCTCTACGGTGGTATGTGGAATTTATTTTGCAGAGCGGGACACTATCCTGGTGTTCACAATCTTCTATAAATTATTCGGAGGAAGAACCCGCCTTGCAATGCCGAAGACAACATGCGCGCCGGACTCATCGTCATTGAAGCCTGGTTCAGGGGCTACTGAGGGAGTTCCGGACTAGGGGGTGTCCGGATAGCCGAACTATCATCATCGGCCGGACTCCAAGACTATGAAGATACAAGATTGAAGACTTTGTCCCGTGTCCGGATGGGACTTTCCTTGGCGTGGAAGGCAAGCTTGGCGATACGGATATGTAGATCTCCTACCATTGTAACCGACTCTGTGTAACCCTAGCCCTCTCCGGTGTCTATATAAACCGGATGGCTTTAGTCCATAGGACGAACAACAATCATACCATAGGCTAGCTTCTAGGGTTTAGCCTCCTTGATCTCGTGGTAGATCCACTCTTGTAACACACATCATCAATATTAATCAAGCAGGACGTAGGGTTTTACCTCCATCAAGAGGGCCCGAACCTGGGTAAAACATCGTGTCCCTTGTCTCCTGTTACCATCTGCCTAGACGCATAGTTCGGGACCCCCTACCCGAGATCCGCCGGTTTTGACACCGACATACACCATGAAGCCAAAGCTCTTGATCTTATTAAGCTTACTGGCCTGTCCACTCCAGGTGAACTATATGATCATGGTTGTCAGCTTCACCGCTATGCATTGGAAAGCATCTTCCAGAAGCCTGAGCCCAATATGAGCCAAATGCTGAGTATGATGAAGCCACTACCGCAGGATGCTGAATATCCCAAGGAATTCTTTGTTGAAGACCTAGAGTATCTGCCCCGCACCATCTACCACATTATCAGGCAAACTCTTTGGCCCATCAAAGGACATTCTTCCTCATCCAAGCTTGAAGGCTCAATGAAGACTTTGGTCTTCTATATTCTCAATGGCATCAACTTCAATGCTCAGGATTTTTTCATTCGCCAATTTGCTGCATCTGGCTCAGACATATTTGGTCTGAAATTCTATGCTCCTTGGGTAATGCGTCTGATCAAGCTTCACTCTGCTGTTGACTATCAGCCCTCTGCAGGCAACCATCTCATATTCCTGCCATAGGCTGATATGTCCATCGAAGCCATATACCCAGAACCTACCAAGGAGGCAATTTATCTTCACAATGTCGGTCGCCAGAGTTTCTCTTAGCACATTGAAGGCGTTCATGCTGCCACTCGTGTTTATCCATTGGCTGGAAACACTCGTGCACCTCGTCGTGCCCATACTGAAGCCACTGAATGAACTATTGCTCAAAGTCCTCAAAGAGATCTCGTGTACTCAATGACCGAGAGCTTCTCGTGGCCTTGCATCAAAAACACGACAAGCATCATTACTGGCTTAAGCGTCAAATGCAAAGCCTCTTGGTGGGTGTTAATCGCATTCGAAATCTTGCCACCAAGAATGTCTTTGTCACTCATGAAACCTGTTGGAGGTCATGGAAGAGTCTGACATTGCTCAGTGCTGAAGCTGATCTTCAAGATGATGGCTTCACAAAGAGATTCAAATTTGATACTACTCCTCCCAGGAATGTTGTCTTGCGTCGGACTCCATCACTCGAAGATTCCCAGTACTCCTCCTCCGCAGCAACTGTTAATGCCAGAGTTCTTGATGTCGCTGATGATGCTACTTCACCACCTCCAACTTCAGCGTGAATCGACACTGCACCAAGTTCTTCTGCACCACCAAACCTCAACGATGACCCTGCTGCCTCACCTACTCCTCATGGGATCGAGTAGAGACTATGTCTTCAAACCTTTTTGGTCCTTACTGACAAAACGGGGAGAATCATATGTTGATAGTCTTCAAGCGGGTCCATATGAGTGGTTGCTATACTTTTGCCAAGTTCTTACAACTCTCGCTTTTGATACATTTGGATCTTTGAGTTGTAACACCTAAACTTGATGGTTGTCTGCTACTTTTCCTGTTATACTGTGATGCGACAATAAATTCCGCATGTGCGATGATAAATTCCGCATGAAGTCATTCTGCAGACGTTCATTTTTCATTATGCATGTCATTATTCTTGTTATATCTGTTCATGCATGATGTATTTTCTTCATAAGGTGAAGAGGATTTCCACAAGTACAACCTGCCATGTGCATTTGCATTCCAACACAAAACATCTATATGCACATCTTCAGGGGGAGCCTTTTTACCACCTATGAAGACAATATCTTAATCCTTTACAATTTCACATACTTTTACCCCCGTTGAAAACTTCAACCAATTTGTCATCAATCACCAAAAAGGGGGAGATTGTAAGTGCATCTAGTGCCACCCCTAGTTGGTTTTGGAGTATTGACGACAAACCTAGTTGAGGGACTAATGTGTTTATGAGAATTGCAGGATAACACATGAAGTAGTCCCTCATTGATTCGGTTTACCTACCAGAGATGACCCCTAAAAATGTGTGAAGACAGTGAAGACAATGGTGGTCTGTGAAGCTATTCACGCTGAAGGCTATGACACGAGAAAACATCGAGTGAAGACTATGGAGCGCCAAGACTTAGTTGTTTTGTTGTTTCCTTTTCTTCTTGGTTGAGTCATAGGAACCACCGCACTGTTAAGTGGGGTCCAAGTGAACAAAGTCAGAGTGACTAAAGTGATGCCCAACCAAATCCTATGTCTTCGAGCGAAGAGAATGATAGCAAATCTTATCCAGAGTCGGATGAGTCAGCTTTACTTGTAGCCCAAGTCAAGCTGCCGCGTGTGTTTGAAATCTGACCGTTGGGACGCATGTCAGTTCCTTAGTGACCCTGAAGGAAATATGCCCTAGAGGCAATAATAAAGTTATTATTTATTTCCTTATTTCACGATAAATGTTTATTATTCATGCTAGAATTGTATTAACCGGAAACATAATACATGTGTGAATACATAGACAAACATAGTGTCACTAGTATGCCTCTACTTGACTAGCTCGTGAATCAAAGATGGTTAAGTTTCCTAGCCATGGACAAAAGAGTTGTCATTTGATTAACGAGATCACATCATTAGGAGAATGATGTGATTGACTTGACCCATTCCGTTAGCTTAGCACACGATCGTTTAGTATGTTGCTACTGCTTTCTTCATGACTTATACATGTTCCTGTGACTATGAGATTATACAACTCCCGTTTACCAGAGGAACACTTTGTGTGCTACCAAACGTCACAACATAACTGGGTGATTATAAAGGTGCTCTACAGGTGTCTCCGAAGGTACATGTTGGGTTGGCGTATTTCGAGATTAGGTTTTGTCACTCCGATTGTCGGAGAGGTATCTCTGGGCCCTCTCGGTAATACACATCACTTAAGCCTTGCAAGCATTGCAACTAATGAGTTAGTTGTGGGATGATGTATTGCGGAACGAGTAAAGAGACTTGCCGGTAACGAGATTGAACTATGTATTGGATACCGACGATCGAATCTCGGGCAAGTAACATACCGATGACAAAGGGAACAACGTATGTTGTTATGCGGTTTGACCGATAAAGATCTTCGTAGAATATGTAGGAGCCAATATGAACATCCAGGTTCCACTATTGGTTATTGACCGGAAACAGTTCTAGGTCATGTCTACATAGTTCTCGGACCCGTAGGGTCCGCATGCTTAAGGTTTCGATGACAATTATATTATGAGTTTATGAGTTTTGATGTACCGAAGGAGTTTGGAGTCCCGGCTGAGATCGGGGACATGACGAGGAGTCTCGAAATGGTCGAGACGTAAAGATCGATATATTGGATGACTATATTCGGAGTTCGGAAAGGTTCCGAGTGATTCGGGTATTTTTCGGAGTACCAGAGAGTTACGGGAATTCGCCGGGGAGAAATATTAGGCCTTATTGGGCCATACGGGAAAGAGAGAGGGGCTTCCTAGGGCAGGCCGCGCGCCCCCCCAAGGCCTAGTCCGAATTGGACTAGGGGGAGGGGCTGCACCCCCTCCTTCCTTCCCTTCTCTCTTCCCTTTCCTTCTCTCCTACTCCTACTACATGGAAGGTCTCCTAGTTGGACTAGGAAAGGAGGGAGTCGTACTCCCGGTGGGAGTAGGACTCCTCCCTGGCGCGCCCTCCCTTGGCCGGCCGCCCCCTCCCCCTTGCTCCTTTATATACGGGGGCAGGGGGGCACCCCATGACACACAAGTTGATCTACGGATCGTTCCTTAGCCGTGTGCGGTGCCCCCCTCCACCATATTCCACCTCGCTCATATCGTCGCGGAGCTTAGGCGAAGCCCTGCGCCGGTAGAACATCATCACCATCACCACGCCGTCGTGCTGATGGAACTCATCCCCGACGCTTTGCTGGATTGGAGCCCGGGGATCGTCATCGAGCTGAATGTGTGCAGAACACGGAGGTGCCGTACGTTCGGTGCTTGGATCGGTCGGATCGTGAAGACATACGACTACATCAACCGCGTTGTCATAACGCTTCAGCTTACGGTCTACGAGGGTACGTGGACATCACTCTCCCCTCTCGTTGCTATGCATCACCATGATCTTGCGTGTGCGTAGGAATTTTTTTTGAAATTACTACGTTCCCCAACAGTGGCATACGAGCCTAGGTTTTATGCGTTGATGTTATATGCACGAGTAGAACACAAATGAGTTGTGGGCGATACAAGTCATACTGCTTACCAGCATGTCATACTTTGGTTCGGCGGTATTGTTGGATGAAGCGGCCCGGACCGACATTACGCGTACGCTTACGCGAGACTGGTTCTACCGACGTGCTTTGCACACAGGTGGCTGGCGGGTGTCAGTTTCTCCAACTTTAGTTGAACCGAGTGTGGCTACGCCCGGTCCTTGCGAAGGTTAAAACAGCACTAACTTGACGAACTATCGTTGTGGTTTTGATGCGTAGGTAAGAACGGTTCTTGCTAAGCCCGTAGCAGCCACGTAAAACTTGCAACAACAAAGTAGAGGATGTCTAACTTGTTTTTGCAGGGCATGTTATGATGTGATATGGTCAAGACGTGATGCTATATTTATTGTATGAGATGATCATGTTTTGTAACCGAAGTTATCGGCAACTGGCAGGAGCCATATGGTTGTCGCTTTATTGTATGAAATGCAAACGCCCTGTAATTGCTTTACTTTATCACTAAGCGGTAGCGATAGTCGTAGAAGCAATAGTTGGCGAGACGACAACAATGCTACTATGTAGATCAAGGTGTCGCGCCGCTGACGATGGTGATCACAACGGTGCTTCGGAGATGGAGATCACAAGCAGAGGATGATGATGGCCATATCATATCACTTATATTGATTGCATGTGATGTTTATCCTTTATGCATCTTATCTTGCTTTGATTGACGGTAGCATTTTAAGATGATCTCTCACTAAAAATTATCAAGAAGTGTTCTCCCTGAGTATGCACCATTGCCAAAGTTCATCGTGCCCAGACACCACGTGATGATCGGGTGTGATAAGCTCTACGTCCATCTACACTGGGTGCAAGCCTGTTTTGCACACGCAGAATACTCGGGTTAAACTTGACGAGCCTAGCATATGCAGATATGGCCTCGGAACACGGAGACCGAAAGGTCGAGCGTGAATCATATAGTAGATATGATCAACATAGTGATGTTCACCAATGAAAACTACTCCATCTCACGTGATGATCGGTTATGGTTTAGTTGATTTGGATCACGTGATCACTTAGATGACTCGAGAGATGTATGTCTAAGTGGGAGTTCTAAAGTAATATGATTAATTGAACTTTAATTTATCATGAACTTAGTCCTGGTAGTATTTTGCAAATTATGTTGCAGATCAATAGCTTGCGTTGTTGCTTTCATATGTTTATTTTTATATGTTCCTAGAGAAAATTGTGTTGAAAAATGTTAGTAGCAATGATGCGGATTGGATCCGTGATCTGAGGTTTATCCTCATTGCTGCACAGAAGAACTATGTCCTTAATGCACCGCTAGGTGACAGACCTATTGCAGGAGCAGATGCAGACGTTATGAACGTTTGGCTAGCTCAATATGATGACTACTTGATAGTTTAGTGCACCATGCTTAACGGCTTAGAATCGGGACTTCAAAGACGTTTTGAACGTCATGGACCATATGAGATATTCCAGGAATTGAAGTTAATATTTCAAGCAAATACCCGAGTTGAGAGATATGAAGTCTCCAACAAGTTCTATTGCTAAAAGATGGAGGAGAATCGCTCAACTAGTGAGCATGTGCTCAGATTGTCTGGGTACTACAATCGCTTGAATCAAGTGGGAGTTAATCTTCTAGATAAGATAGTGATTGACAGAGTTCTCTAGTCACCATCACTAAGTTAGTAGAACTTTGTGATGAACTATAGTATGCAAGGGATGACGAAAACGATTCCCGAGCTCTTCGTGATGTTGAAATCGACGAAGGTAGAAATCAAGAAAGAGCATCAAGTGTTGATGATTGACAAGACCACTAGTTTCAAGAAAAGGGCAAAGGGAAAGAAAGGGAAACTTCAAGTAGAATGGCAAGCAAGTTATCACTCCCGCGAAGAAGCCCAAAACTGGACCAAAGCCTAAAACTGAGTGCTTACACTGCAAAGTAAATGGTCACTGGAAGCGGAAATGCCCCAAATATTTGGTGGATAAGAAGGATGGCAAAGTGAACAAGGGTATATTTGATATACAGGTTATTGATGTGTGCCTTACTAGTGTTTATAGTAGCCCCTGGGTATTTGATACTTGTTCAGTTGCTAAGATTAGTAACTCGAAACAAGAGTTATATAAACAGAGACTGGTTGAAGGGGAAGTGACGATGAGTGTTGGAAGTGGTTCCAAGATTGATATGATCATCATCGCACACTCCCTATACTTTCGGAATTAGTGTTGAACCTAAATAAATGTTATTTGGCGTTTGCGTTGAGCATGAATATGATTTGATCATGTTTATTGCAATACGGTTATTCATTTAAAATCAGAGAATAATTGTTGTTCTGTTTAAATGAATAAAACCTTTGATGGTCATACACCCAATGAAAATAGTTTTTTGGATCTCGATCGTAGTGATACACATATTCATAATATTGATGCCAAAAGATGCAAAGTTGATAATGATAGTGCAACTTATTTGTGGCACTGCCGTTTGGGTCATATCGGTGTAAAGCGCATGAAGAAACTCCATAAAGATGGATTTTCGGAATCACTTGGTTATGAATCATTTGATGCTTGTGAACCATGCCTTTTGGGCAAGATGACTAAAACTCTGTTCTCTGGAACAATGGAACGAGCTACTGACTTATTGGAAACAATACATACCGATGTATGCAGTCCAATGAGTGTTGATGCTCGTGGCGGGTATCGTTATTTTCTGACCTTCACAAGATGAATTGAGCAGATATGAGTATATCTACTTGATGAAACATAAGTCTAAAATAATTGAAAGGTTCAAAGAATTTCAGAGTGAAGTGGAAAAATCATCGTAACAAGAAAATAAAGTTTCTACGATCTAATCGCGGAAACGAATATTTGAGTTACGAGTTTGGTCTTCAATTAAAACAATGTGGAATAGTTTCACAGGTCACGCCACCTGGAACACCACAACGTTATGGTGTGTCCGAACGTCGTAACTGCACTTTATTGGATATGGTGCGATTTATGATGTCTCTTATCGGTTTTACCACTATCGTTTTGGGGTTGTGCATTAGAGACAGCCGCATTCACCTTTAAAAGGGCACCATCTAAATCCGTTGAGACGACACCGTATGAACTATGGTTTAGCAGTAAACCTAAGCTGTCGTTTCTTAAAGTTTGGAGTTGCGATGCTTATATGAAAAAAAATCAACCTGATAAGCTCGAACCCAAATCGGAGAAGTGCGTCTTCATAGAATACCCAAAGGAAACTGTTGGGTACTCGTTCTATCACAAATCCAAAGGCAAAACATTCGTTGCTAAGAATGGATCCTTTCTAGAGAAGGAGTTTCTCTTGAAAGAAGTGAGTGGGAGGAAAGTAGAACTTGATAAGGTAACTGTACCTGCTCCCTTATTTGAAAGTAGTTCATCACAGAAATCTGTTCCTGTGACTACTACACCAATTAGTGAGGAAGTTAATGATGATGATCATGAAACTTCAGATTAAGTTACTACAGAACCTCGTAGGTCTTTCAGAGTAAGATCCGCACCAGAGTGGTACGGTAATCCTGTTTTGGAAGTTATGTTACTAGACCATGACGAATCTACGAACTATGAAGAAGCGATGGTGAGCCCAGATTCCGCAAAATGGCTTGAGGCCATGAGATCTGAGATAAGATCCATGTATAAACATAAAGTATGGACTTTGATTGACTTGCCCAATGATCGGCGAGACATTGAGATTAAATGGATCTTCAAGAGGAAGACGGACGCTGATAGTGTTACTATCTACAAAGCTAGTATTGTCGCAAAAGATTTTCGACAAGTTCAAGGTGTTGACTACGATGAGAGTTTTTCACTCGTATCTATGCTTAAGTCTGTCTGAATCATGTTAGCAATTGCCACAATTTATGAAATCTTGCAAATGGATGTCAAAACTGCATTCCTTAATGGTTTTCTCAAAGAAGAGTTGTATATGATGCAACCAGAAGGTTTTCTCAATCCTAAAGGTACTAACAAAATGTGCATGCTCCAGTGATCCATCTATGGACTGGTGCAAGCATCTCGGAGTTGGAATATATGCTTTGATGAGTTGATCAAAGCATATAGTTTTGTACAGACTTACAGTGAAGCCTGTATTTACAAGAAAGTGAGTGGGAGCACTACAGCATTTCTGATAAGTATATGTGAATGACATATTGTTGATCGGAAATAATGTAGAATTATTCTGCAAAGCATAAAGGAGTGTTTGAAAGGAGTTCTTTAAAATAAAGACCTCAGTAAAGCTACTTACACATTGAGCATCAAGATCTATTGAGATAGATCAAGACGCTTGATAAGATTTTCAATGAGTACATACCTTGACAAGATTTTGAAGTAGTTCAAAATGGAACAGTCAAAGAAGGAGTTCTTGCCTGTGTTGCAAGGTGTGAAGTTGAGTAAGACTCAAGACCCGGCCATGGCAGAAAATAGAAAGAGAATGAAAAGTCATTCCCTATGCCTCAGTCATAGGTTCTATAAAGTATGCTATGCTATGAACCAGACCTATTGTATACTCTGCCCTGATTTGGCAAGGGAGTACAATAGTGATCTAGGAGTAGATCACTGGACATTGGTCAAAATTATCCTTAGTGGAATAAGGATATGTTTCTCAATTATGGAGGTGACAAAAGGTTCGTCGTAAAAGGTTACGTCGATACAAGTTTTGGCACTGATCCAGATGACTCTAAGTCTTAATCTGGATACATATTGAAAGTGGGAGCAATTAGCTAGAGTAGCTCCGTGCAGAGTATTGTAGACATAGAATATTTGTAAAATACATACGGCTCTGAATGTGACAGACCCATTGACAAAACTTCTCTCACGAGCAAAACATGATCATACCTTTGTACTCTTTGGGTGTTAATCACATAGCGATGTGAACTAGATTATTGACTCTAGTAAACCCTTTGGGTGTTGGTCACATGACGATGTGAACTATGGGTGTTAATCATATACAGATATGATTATTGGTGTTAAATCACATGGCGATGTGAACTAGATTATTGACTCTAGTGCAAGTGGGAGACTGAAGGAAATATGCCCTAGAGGCAATAATAAAGTTATTATTTATTTCCTTATTTCATGATAAATGTTTATTATTCATGCTAGAATTGTATTAACCGGAAACATAATACATGTGTGAATACATAGACAAACATAGTGTCACTAGTATGCCTCTACTTGACTAGCTCGTGAATCAAAGATGGTTAAGTTTCCTAGCCATGGACAAAAGAGTTGTCATTTGATTAACGAGATGACATCATTAGGAGAATGATGTGATTGACTTGACCCATTCCGTTAGCTTAGCACACGATCGTTTAGTATGTTGCTACTGCTTTCTTCATGACTTATACATGTTCCTGTGACTATGAGATTATGCAACTCCTGTTACCAGAGGAACACTTTGTGTGTTACCAAACGTCACAACATAACTCGGTGATTATAAAGGTGCTCTACAGGTGTCTCCGAAGGTACATGTTGGGTTGGCGTATTTCGAGATTAGGTTTTGTCACTCCGATTGTCGGAGAGGTATCTCTGGGCCCTCTCGGTAATACACATCACTTAAGCCTTGCAAGCATTGCAACTAATGAGTTAGTTGTGGGATGATGTATTGTGGAACGAGTAAAGAGACTTGCTGGTAACGAGATTGAACTAGGTATTGGATACCGACGATCGAATCTCGGGCAAGTAACATACCGATGACAAAGGGAACAACGTATGTTGTTATGCGGTTTGACCGATAAAGATCTTCGTAGAATATGTAGGAGCCAATATGAACATCCAGCTTCCACTATTGGTTATTGACCGGAAACAGTTCTAGGTCATGTCTACATAGTTCTCGAACCCGTAGGGTCCGCACGCTTAAGGTTTCGATAACAGTTATATTATGAGTTTATGAGTTTTGATGTACCGAAGGAGTTCGGAGTCCCGGATGAGATCGGGGACATGACGAGGAGTCTCGAAATGGTCGAGACGTAAAGATCGATATATTGGATGACTATATTCGGAGTTCGGAAAGGTTCCAAGTGATTCGCGTATTTTTCGGAGTACCGGAGAGTTACGGGAATTCGCCAGGGAGAAGTATTGGGCCTTATTGGGCCATACGGGAAAGAGAGAGGGGCTGCCTAGGGCAGGCCGCGCGCCCCCCCAAGGCTTAGTCCGAATTGGACTAGGGGGAGGGGCCGCACCCCCTCCTTCCTTCCCTTCTCTCTTCCCTTTCCTTCTCTCCTACTCCTACTACATGGAAGGTCTCCTAGTTGGACTAGGAAAGGAGGGAGTCCTACTCCCGGTGGGAGTAGGACTCCTCCCTGGCGCGCCCTCCCTTGGCCGGCCGCCCCCTCCCCCTTGCTCCTTTATATACGGGGGCAGGGGGGCACCCCATGACACACAAGTTGATCTACGGATCGTTCCTTAGCCGTGTGCGGTGCCCCCCTCCACCATATTCCACCTCGGTCATATCGTCGCGGAGTTTAGGCGAAGCCCTGCGCCGGTAGAACATCATCACCGTCACCACGCCGTTGTGCTGACGGAACTCATCCCCGACACTTTGCTGGATTGGAGCCCGGGGATCGTCATCGAGCTGAACGTGTGCAGAACACGGAGGTGCCGTACGTTCGGTGCTTGGATCGGTCGGATCGTGAAGACGTACGACTACATCAACCGCGTTGTCATAACGCTTTCACTTACAGTCTACGAGGGTACGTGGACATCACTCTCCCCTCTCGTTGCTATGCATCACCATGATCTTGCGTGTGCGTAGGAATTTTTTTTGAAATTACTATGTTCCCTAACAGACCCAGGCTCATTTCGGATAAACCAGGTCGGGTTGCCCAGTGGCTATAAATAGCCCACCCCCTACACCATCAATTGGTGGCTGCTCAGAGTTAGTACATGGCTTTTGTCGTTTGAGAGCAACCCACCTCCGAAGCATTTGAGAGAGAATCCTTGCGAGGACAAAGCCCAAACCACCTAGAGCCCAAAGAGTGTTTGGCATCACTGAAGTCTTTCTGTCCACGTGATCTGAAGACTTGTTACACTTGAGGACTGTGAATCCTCCAGCCGGTTAGGCGTCGCATTCTGAGCATCCAAGAGTCATTGTGGATTGCCGGTGAACAAAGTCTGTGAAGGTTTGGAAGTCTACCTTGTAGACTTACCAGAGTGATTGGGCGGGGACTAGGTGTCCTTAGCTCAAGGGGAATAAGGTGAAGACGCGGTCTTCTGAGTTGAATCTCAGCCTCCCTAACCAGACATACAGTTGTCACAACAACTGGAACTGGTCAAACAAATCTCTGTCCTCCTGAAGCTACTAGTTTTATCTCTCACTTCTCTTTATTTACAGTTTGTCTTCGTGAAGTCATTGCATGCTTGCATTATCTGTTTGACTTCACTGTGTGTCTACTTGTTCTGATCAGTTTCATACTACCTTCCATATTGATCCTCACTACCTAGCTGCTGATAGTCTGCGTGCTTTCACTTCATTGAATACTTGACTATGGCTTGTCTAGGGTAGTCTACCTTCCGTTGCATGCGAATAGTGTCATTTCTATTGTTTGTCTTCGAAACTCCCATGTTTTGAAGACTTTCATAAAAATCGCCTATTCACCCTCCCCTCTAGTCGATAACAAGCTATTTCAGAGATACCATCTTGTTATATCATATTATGATTGTTTTGAGAAAGTGTTGTCATCTGAGATTTATTATTATTGCTCGCTAGTTGATTATGCCATTGATATGAGTAAACATGAGACCTAAATGTTATTGTGAATGTGGTTAGTTCATAATATTTGCTGAAAACTTGAATGCTGGCTTTACATATTTAAAACAACAAGAGCAAACGGAGTTTGTAAAAGTTTTTCTTTATCATTTTCAGTTTGTCAACTGAATTGCTTGAGGACAAGCAAAGGTTTAAGCTTGGGGGAGTTGATACGTCTCCATCGTATCTACTTTTCCAAACACTTTTGCCCTTGTTTTGGACTCTAACTGCATGATTTGGATGGAACTAACCAGGACTGACGCTGTTTTCAGCAGAATTGCCATGATGTTATTTTTGTGCGGAAATAGAAGTTCTCGGAATGACCTAAAACTTCACGGAGAATATTTTTGGAATTTATAAAAAATACTGGCGAAAGAATCAAGACCAGGGGGCCCACACCCTGTCCACGAGGGTGGGAGGCGCGCCTGTCCCCTTGGGCGTGCCCCCTGCCTCGTGGGCCCCCTGGTGTTCCAGCGAACTCAACTCCAACTCCATATATTCGCGTTCGAGGAGAAAAAAATCAGAGAGAAGGATTCATCGCGCTTTACGATACGGAGCCGCCGGCAAGCCCTAAACTCTCTCGGGAGGGCTGATCTGGAGTCCGTTCGGGGCTCCGGAGAGGGGAATCCGTCGCCGTCATCATCATCAACCATCCTCCATCACCAATTTCATGATGCTCACCGCCGTGCATGAGTAATTCCATCGTGGGCTTGCTGGACGGTGATGGGTTGGATGAGATTTACCATGTAATCGAGTTAGTTTTGTTAGGGTTTGATCCCTAGTATCCATTATGTTCTGAGATTGATGTTGCTATGACTTTGCTATGCTTAATGCTTGTTACTAGGGCCCGAGTGCCATGATTTCAGATCTGAACCTATTTGTTTTCATGAATATATGTGAGTTCTTGATCCTATCTTGCAAGTCAATGGTCACCTACTATGTGTTATGATCCAGCAACCCCGAAGTGACAATAATCGGGACCACTCCCGATGATGACCGCAGTTTGAGGAGTTCATGTATTCACTAAGTGTTAATGCTTTGGTCTGGTCCTCTATTAAAAGGAGGCCTTAATATCCCTTAGTTTCCAATAGGACCCCGCTGCCACGGGAGGGTAGGACAAAAGATGTCACGCAAGTTCTTTTCCATAAGCACGTATGACTATATTTGGAATACATGCCTACATTACATTGATGAATTGGAGCTAGTTCTGTGTCACCCTATGTTATAACTGTTACATTATGAACCACTCCGACATAATTATCCATCACCGATCCAATGCCTACGAGCTTTTCACATATCGATCTTTGCTTAGTTACTTTTTCGTTGCCACTGTTACAGTTACTACAAAGTTGTTACTGTTACTTTTGCCACCGTTACTGTTACTTCCATATTATTTTGCTACTACATACTTTGCTGCAGATATTAAGTTATCTAGGTGTGGTTGAATTGAAAACTCAACTGCTAATACTTGAGAATATTCTTTGGCTCCCCTTGTGTCAAATCAATAAATTTGGGTTGAATACTCTACCCTCGGCAACTATTGTGATCCCCTATACTTGTGAGTTATCAGCGATAAACAAATCATACTCTTCAGTTGATAAGGTCAGAGCCATGGCGGTGGCAGAGGCTTCACCAATCTTCTTTGTGGAGTTGGTCACACTACCCATGTCAATGTCAGGGTGGTCCAGGAAGTAGTACAAGTTGATGATGAGTGGGTCTTGTGTCATGGTTTAGAGCTCACTTGTTGAAATTTTCGTATCAAGATCTCTGATATCATATCCATCTAGCCATTTTCATGTCAATTTTGCATTAAAAAATTTGTTGTGCATTTTATTGAGGTCATTGCCTACGTTTCATTTTCATTAGTTTTTCCTTGGTTTTTGTTTTGTCTATGTTGGTGTATTGGAGCCACGTGGACTTAGCATGATGAAAGGGACCAAGTTGGGGCCAAACCGAAGAAGTTAGATGCAGTACATTCATGCTTTTTGGAGATTATATACAAAATAGATTTTCCAACGAGCCCAAATTGAAAATAAAATATCAGGAGATTATCGGGCTCGTCCATAAATTACAATGAACCTAGGAACGGCTAAATTGTAGTTCGTATAAGGAAAATGATGACCAAAATATGACACTGGTAGAAAAAGGGCATAATGTGAAGATCATTAGTCCCGATTTGTAATTGAGCAGACACTAATGTGACCAATAGTGTCGGTGCCAACGGCTAGGCGGGCGGCTATCATTAGTACCGGTTCGTGCCACAAACCGGTACTAAAGAGAGTGGTGGCAGGCTGCTGTTAGGCTGGGGCCCCACCAACACCTTTAGTACCAGTTCATGCCACGAACCGGGACTAGAGATGCCACTATACACTACTAGGGAAAAGGCTAGCAGCAGTGCGGGTTTTAGGTGTATCAGTAGCGCGGGGAGAGGCGCTACTAATAAGGCACTACAGCTAACACATAGCAGTAGCGCGTGCTCACCGGCGCTACTGCTAAACAAGTGTAGCAGCAGCGCGGTTTGTCGGAGCTCGCTACTACTAGTAGCTCTAGCGCGCTTTGCCAGGACGCGCTACTGCTATCGCGGCGCTGCTGTTAACTTTTATACACTCGCTACTGCTAATTTAAGTAGTTTTTTGTTTTTTTGGCATATTTGTTTTGTATTTGAACAGGCTTTATAGAAGAATCTTTAGCACATAGAAATATCATGATGATACACATACAAATGCCTGCGAGACCACAAATGTAATCATAGCATATACATACAAATAGTCTCATCATAATCATCATCCCACACAAAGTGATATCTTGTCATCATCTCGAAAATAGCGATACATGCAAGTCTCGAATACTTGCAACTACAACAACGTCATCCATCTAAACAAAGGTATACGCAAGAAGTGCTATCACTATGAGTGAGAGCGCAACTATGCAGTACATGAGGTGGCGGTTACGAGTCCTCTCTCGCGCTAGCGTGAACCTCAAGTAACTAGCTTCTCCTTCTTGTCTTCTTTTGAAGCCTTTATGGCTGGCGCCCATGAACCCATTCACTTGAGCCTGACACTCATGCCACTCATTGTACACCCACGGAACCTTCCCTTTGTACACGACATAGCAATTCCATCTCACCATCAAGAAACTAGGTACCTGTTAGAGATGCATGTTCATCAAGAGGATGTACAATCATATATATGCAACAAAATATACTAGACCAACACTGAAAAAGAAAGGGTTAGCAACTAGATGCAACATACAGTACGCAAATTAATTAACTAGAGGTATGCAGGTCATCGACGCAAACTAACAAAGTAGCGTTACGCAAGTTCGGCAGGGACCATGGACATCACAAAGTTTCATCGCTACAAAAAGTATACAAGTTCAACCGACACATATCATCATCATCGGCATCATAAATCACTAGAAGTTCCATCCTTCCATATCATCGAGGATGAACCCTAGCTTCTTGGACGGTGTGAGGTCTAGACGTTGCATGCCTATGCGAGTTCGGACGTCAGCTCGCGATATAGGGCCGTGGTGGAACATCCCCTTCTCATCGACGACTTCTTTCATGATGATTGTTGCAATGTCGCTTTGGATGCGAAAGAAGTCATCTCTAAGTTTATAATCCGCTTCTCCATGAGATTCTAGCCACTTGTGGATATGATCATCATTTCTGCTTCTCATGCGAAGCTTTTGGTGATCCGTGTTGAACTGAATCATGAGATGGACGATGTAGAATCCATCCTTCTTGCTTGGTTTTGGGACATGGATGCAGGAGAAGTTAGTTTTATGCACGAAACCCATCTTCTTATTCCTTTGTTTCCTGATCTGCACGTGGCCACCTCTAAAGCTGAAGCCTTGGAGAGCATCATCTAGAATATTCATTATGTGGGTGTAGTCTTTTTTCTCGTAGTCTCAGGAAGGGTCAAAATACACGGCGTGGGAGACTTGCGGCTAAAGAATGATAAGGACGGCACGCCCGTTGCTGCGGGGAAAAGACACCTCAAATTATTCCCCATATGAGAGAGAAGGAATGATTGAAATGTACGAAAGGGTTGTCCGGAACTGACTTACTTTGGATGATAAGGCACGAGGGCAATTTCCCGGTCCTTATTCTGTACCATGAAGTTTTGGAGGTACTCCCTAGCAGTTTCACGCTCAAAGTCGCCGAGACTCAAGAAAGACTCGTGCATGTAGTACGGATCCGCCATACAGATTTGCGAGACTTCTTCACTCTTCATGACGGAGCTCATATGTACCGCAAAAAGGCGGACGATAGTAAAATCGAGCCACCTTGTTAGAAACATCTCAAAGATATGGTCAAACCGCAGGAAGAACACCTCCGCGGGCCGTGTGTCGATGTAGCACTTCCCCTCAGGCACACGAGCCGCGTATGTCGGATATCCTGGATACTTTGAGGCTAGTAGGCTTTTCTCAGTCGACAGCACATGGTCGTGCAGTCTCCTGAGATCCCCTGATAGTGCCTCCAGCGGTTTCGGTGGTAGCATCGGCTTGCCCATGAGATGGAACATGACCGCACCTTTCATGGGTACACGCTCTTCAGAATGCATCGTCTGGCTGCTATGTGCTTTGGCTTGTTTGGAGGCAGTTACCTTCCCTGATCTCTTCCTCTCCTTTTTCTTGGGCACACCTTCCAGACCCTTCCTTAACCCCTGCCCCAGTGTTCCCGGGCTAAGTACTGTACGACCCTCGCACCCGGCTAGTTGAGCCTGTGTTGAGGCGGCATCTTTAGGCGTGTCCTGTGAGGATTTCATGAAGAGAGATTTTTTGCAATCCCTGCTACGACCCTGCCCGGGCATATCATCCATATCCTCATTAGCAAGCTAGTAGCCCGATTCGTCATATGGTTGACTCATCATATCTATGTCATAATCATATGCGTTTGTATTGATGAAATCCATAGGGTCGACCTCCGTCTCATCATCCATTCTCTGTTCTACAGGAGAAATTACATCAGCCAGTACTATTGCACCCCCTTCATCATGTTGTCCACCGCTCTCACCCGGCACTACAGGAGCTGGTAATTGCATAGGCGGGGTGGTGGTCTACGCACATGCTTTTTGATGTGTGGTAGTTATTGGTGTGCTCTCGGCCGGCTCCAGACGAATAAGATTCTTCGGCCATAGTAGCACCCAATTCTTGTAGCTTCCAATCCGCGGTGGGGTCTCGTCATCCGCTCCCACATGCTGTACTGGAGGAGGCAAATCCTCGTGCCACGATTTCACACTGGTCAAGCTAACCCTGAAGTGCCCAACGGGGATTGGCTGGTTGTGGAAGGTGCGTTGTGAGGGGTCCATTATCATCCCCTTTCCCACGTCTACCTTTTGGCCTTTGATCAAGTAGAGTATGGTGCACGGGGTTTCTTTCGCGTGCAAACACATATGTCTGTGGTGTAAAACAACCAAAAGGCAACAAAAATGGAATATTATATATATATATATGTTGGTGCGACATGTAATTACCGTGACGGCGTCAAGCTCAGCCAAAGACGAAGGCCCACCTAGCGCGCCTGAGACTGAGGACGGGCTGCTATGAGCGGGAGCGGCTGCGAGAGGAGGCCCGGTTGCGTGAGCAAGTGATGGTGCGATGGTGTTGTTGTTCATGGAGTTGCTCCCAATGAAACTGGGTAACGGGACATCATGTACCGTCTTGTCTGGATTTTCCTTCGTCCAGTTGATGATAACTGGAACAAAGTTAGTAGCGAAATCATTTCTGCAGGCAGTTACAGCTGCATTGACTGCCTGCTGTAGCAACTCATATTTGTCCTCGGATGCTTTTTTCGCGTCCTCAGCTGCTTTTTTCTCGACCGCAAGCTTGACCTTCGCGTCGATGTCCTCCTGACTAAACTTCTTTTCTGCTTCTTGGCCTCCGGGCCCTCGTTGTAAAACACCTTCCACGTGGCGACGTCTCCAGCGTCGTGCACACGACCATATTGCGGCCGCTGGTCCAAAGGGAGTCCCTTAAGTTCGTTCAAGGCCCGGTTGAGAGGGGTGTCCCACTTGGGCCTCATCGGAGAAGTAGGGCTTTCGGCTGCAAGCTGGTGTTGCTTCTCCAGTAGTCTAATCGATTTCCTCGTGATCTTGTCCGTGTAAAAAACCTTTTTCTCCTTGTCCCACTTGTAGCGGGCCCTGATGAAGTCACGCTCCAAGGGGTTGGTGAACTTCGCGAAGGGGTCTAGGAGACCCGCGGCTTCACGTTCCGCGTCCTCCTTATCCCATATGGGCCTTTTATCGAGGTAGTCACGGCTTCCAAGGCGATGCTTCCCCGTGTTCCTTTGCTGAAGGCTCTTGAATTTCGCAGCCTTAGCCTTGGCTGTCTCGGTAGCGCAAGTGTCCTTGAACTTTTCGAACTCCTCTTCCATAAGTGTCGAATTTTCCTCTAGAATCTTGGACAGGGGTTCATCAGCCTCAATAGCTCGTTTCACCCTCCCTTTCTAGGAGGCCAAATCATTGTTGAACATGCCCATGGCATGATTGTTAATCTTTTTCATCTTCGGATCATCCCACGGTTGTTCTATGTTATCATCCCGGTCGGGGAACTTGAATCTCTTGTGCAACTTCGTTAGGAGCAACTGCGTCAAATGTTCTTTACTCCTTAAGTCATCATCGTTGATGCTCGCGCATTCCCGTAGGATGCATCCTACTTGGTTCCCATAGCACTTGCGAGGTTCTTCCATCTCTAACGTCTCAAACTTGCCAGGTGCCATCTTTGTGATCACAAGTCGTCCAATCCCTAGTTTGTTAGGTTTTCGTATCCTCTGCTTCTTATGCTTCCTCTTTTCGGTAGCGGCATCGGGGAAGGTACCTTCCCTGCCGGTACCTTCCCCGCCGGTACCTTCCCCATCGGTCTCAGTGCCGCCATCGGTGCCGGCACCGTCGGTGTCGATGTCGGCGTTAGTACCATCATCGAGGCCGACCTGCAAACCTTGCTTAGCAGTCAAATAGTCGAGGTACTCTTGTTCACCCTCATAATCCATCTCGTCTGCATCTTGGTCAGAAGGCCCAGTTTCTTCGTTGTTTGACATGTTTCCTATGATTAAGTGTCCTCATTTATTTCTAAAAGTATGAATAAATGAGAAATGACATAAAAAGAAATCTATGTGCTAGCACTCGATATGCCAACTATGTAGCACAAATCATGCCTTTATTCACGGGAAATTTCGGCATGACCTTTGCTAAAAGATGGACATATCGAGCTCCTGAAATTCACCAGAACGGAAATGAATCAACATTCCGACGTAACATAGGCCACTCGGGTCATTTTCCAAACATGACATGTCCAAAACATGACATATGCACATATCACAGGTCCAGTTCAAATTTGCATATAAATTCAGCTAATTTTGAAACCTAGCTAAATTCATAACTAAATAGATCACCTAATTAACATACTGCCCTAACTAAAACCTAAGTAAATTCACCAAAGAACCCTACCAGAGAGAGGGGGGTTACAGAGGGTGCAGGGGCGAGGAGGCAGGCCCGACGACGGCCGGGTGGGGAGAGGAGGGAGGCGAGGGCCGACGGGTCGGGGGCGAGC